>NC_083364.1:96942500-97162500 GCF_030254825.1 Meriones unguiculatus | reverse complement strand
TCCTCTTCGTAGGTTGGCTGCCTCAAGCTTTGTGTCACAGCAAGGTGACACGTGGTGTTTGCAAAGTGATTGGAAATGTAACAAAGGGCACAGTGCTCTTAGGAGAGGCCAGAGAGAGGCTGGAGGGTGGCTCAGTTGTTAGGAGCACTTGCTGCTCTCACAGAGGACCTGGGTTCTGTTCCCAGCACCACATGGGGGTTCACGACCATCCAAAACCTCTTCTGACGCCTCTGTGGACGCCAGGCATGTGAGCGGTGCACATACGCCTTTGTGCCACAACTGTACCCAGCGTGTGTTACAGGCAGGTCTCTCTTCTAGGCAAAAGGCAAACACTCACACACACAAAATAAGAACGGGGCCAGAGAGCTTCCTAGCTCTCCCCACTGTGTGAGAATGCAATGAGGAGTCTTGCGTCCACAACCCCGAAAAAGACCCTTCCCAGAACCCAGCCATACTGGAATCCTGATCTTCAACTTCAGGCCCCAAACTCTATGAAATAACTTGTGTCACAAAAATACAAGAACAGGAATCAACAAACACTGCCCCTTGGTATCTTTCAACATCCACCGTCTCAGTTCTCCAATACGAAGACGCAGGCTAACAAAATGGATGTGAAAAAAGCATCCACCCTTCTGCTGCAGCCAAGAAACACACACACCTTAACATCCTCGATAGACCTCACCCAAGGTAAAGGGTTGGAAAAAGATATTCCAAGCAAACATGTTATGCTTATTTTTTTAAAACTGTGTTTCTCAGTTTCTCCTTAACCTAGCTATCACATAAGTAATTAAGACTTATAGTTGTTTAATAGTAAGCTTCACGACACAATAACTGAGCAGATAGTACTCTACTCCTAACCCTCTATTTGGTTTCCTTCCAGTGTGCACCCCAGGGTGCTTGCACTTTGTAGATTTCCTGCCCCAGCACCTCCCTCCTCCTTTTTCCTGGACCTCCCTCCTGGCTGAACCCCCCCCCCCTTCTCTAACTCCTTCTCCCCGGGATGGCAGGAAGCCCACCCTACTCTTCCCCCTGCTCAGCAACTGGCATATTATTGACATATCAGGGGACCATTGGGAGACAGTTTATATAATATTAAGACAGGAGAGTCTCAGAACAAGGCTTGCAACCAGATATGGGGGATACAGAAATCAACATTTGAATTACATAAAAACCTTCTGTCTGCACAAACAGACCTAAGAAACAAGTGTGTATAGTCACTGTAATATCTGACAAAATAGACTGCAAACCATAGTTAATCAGAAGAGATAGGGAAGGACATACTCCTTACTCGTCAAAGAGAAAACTTACCAAAAGGACATTTTCATAGCATCTGTGCACCCGAACAAGGGCACCCAAGTTCATAAACTGAGCATCACTACTGCATAACTCACACACTGACCCTCACACACTGACAGTGGGAGACTAACACCCCACTCTCACCAATACTAAACACCCAGACAAAAGCTAAACAGAGAAATGCTGGAGCTAACCGAGCTTATAAACCAAATCGACCTGACAGATATTTACAGAACATTCCACCAAAACTACAAAAGAATATGCTTTCCTCTCAGCACCTCATGGAGCTTTTCCAAGATTGACTATGTACTTGAAGACAAAGCACGTCTCAGCAAATATAAGAAAATTTAAACAACACCCTCCATTCTGTCTGACAACTATGGATTAAAAACTGGAAGTCAACAACAGTAGATTAGCCTACAAACTCATGGAAACGGAATAGAATTTAAGAAAGAAGTTAAAGACTTTCTGGAATTGAATTAAGATGAATACACAACAAACCCAAACTGTGGACACAGTGATAGCTGCTCTTAGAGGCAATTGCCTACATTAAAAAAAAAAAAATTAGAAGGGGCTGGAGAGATGGTTCAGTGGTTAAGAGCACTGTCTGCTCTTCCAGAGGTCCTGAGTTCAATTCCCATCTATAATGAGATCTGGTGCATGATTCTGGCATGCAGGCATACATGAAGATAAAGCTCTCATATACATAAATAAATATGAAATATATTAAAAAATAACCGAGAGATCTCAAACTGGTAATGTAGTGGCACACCTGAAAATTCTGGAACAAAAGGAAGAAATTACACTCCAAAGGAGGGATGACAGGAAATAATCAAATTTATGGTTTAAATCAATAAAATAGAAACAAACAAATAATAATATAAAGGGCCAGTGAAACAAAGAATTGGTTCTTCAAGAAAACCAGTAAGATTGACAAAACCTTATCTAAATTAACTAAAAGGCATAGAGACAATATCCAAATTAACAGACTTAGAAATGAAATGGGGCCATAACAACAGACACCAAGAGACATCATACATCCAGAGAATCATAAGGACCTGTGCTACACCAACCTGGAAAACCTAACAGAAGTGAATAATTTCCTCAGTAAAGACCACTTACCAGAGTTAAATCAAGATCACATAGCAATTTAAATAAACCTATAAACTCTAGTGAAATAAAAGCAGTAATTAAAAGTTTTCCAACAAAAAAAAAAAAAAAAAAAGCCCAGGGCCAGATGGTTTTAGAGCAGGATTCTTCCAGGCTTTCAAAGAAGAGTTACTGCCAATACTCCTCCAATTGCTCTACAAAACAGAAACAGAAGGAACACTTCCAAATGCATTTTACAAGGCCACAATCACTCTGATACCCAAACGACATAATAACCCAGCAGAGAAAGAGAATTGCAGACCAATTTCCCTTGTGAACATAGTTGTAAAATTTCTCAAAATCATACTCGCAAATGCAATTCAAGAACACATCAAAAAAGATCATCCCCCATGATCAAGTAGGCGTCATCCCAGAGATGCAGGAATGGTTCAACATATGAACACCAGCCAAGGTAATCCACCATATAAACAAACTGAAAGAAAAAAAATAATATCTACACAGTTATCTCCTTAGCTGCAGAAAAGGCTTTAAGAAAACCCAACACCCCTTCATGATAAAAGTCTTGGAGAGATTAGGGATACTCTGGCCATACCTCAACATAATAAAAACAGTTTACAGAAAGCCCATAGCCATTATCAACTGAAGTGGAGAGACACTCAAAGCAATTCTTCTAAAATCAGGAACAAGACAGTGCTGTCTGCTCTCTCAATATAGCACTTGAAATCTTAGCTAGAGCAGTAAGACAGCTGAAGGAGTTCAAGAGGGCACAAAGTGGGAAGGAAGAGGTCAGAGTATCTTTATTTACAGATGATATGATAGTATATACAAGTGACCCTAAAAATTCCACCAGGGACCGTCTACAACCGATAAACACTTTCAACAAAGTAGCTGGATACAAAATGAACTCTCAGAATCAGTAACCCTCCTCTATTCAAATAACAAATGCACTGAGAAAGGAATCAAGGGACACCTTTCAGAATAGTGTCAAATGATATAAAAGACTGTGTGGTAACTCCAAGCAAGTGCAAGACTTGTGTGATAAAAACTTTAAGATATTGAGGAAATAATTTTTCCAAGTATATGAACAAAAAAAACAGAAGATGGAAAGATTACTATAGTAAAGTGGCCATCCTACCAAAAATAATCTACAGGTTCAGTGCAATCTCCATCAAAATTCCAACACAGTTCTTCACAGACCTTCAAAGGGCAATTTTCAGGTTCATACGGAAACACAGAAATACCCAAGATAGCAAAACCAATCCCAAATAAAAAAGAACTGCTAGAGGTACCGCCACCCCTGATTACAGAGCTAAAGTAATAAAACAGCGTGCTAATGCCACAGAAACAGACATGCTGCTCAATGGAATCAAACTGAAGACCCAGAAGCAAACCCACACACCTACAGATTCCTGAATTTTGATGAAGAAGCCAACACACACAGGAAATAAGACAGCATCTGCAATAACAGGTGCTGGATGGCTGCACATAGAATAATCCAAACAGATCCAAACTTATCACCCTGCACAAAGCTCAGCTCCACATGGATCAAAGGCCTTAACCTAAAATCAGACACACTGAACCTGACAGAAGAGAAAAATCCGGAATAGCTTTGAACTCATTGGCACAGATGAGCCTTTATGAAGAGAACACGGAGCAGGCTCTAAGATGCACAGTTAATAAACTGGACCTCATGAAATGGAGAAGCGTCTGTAAGGCAAAAGACACTGTTGTACAAAGAGGCAGCCTACAGAACGGAAAAAGAGCCTTACCTATGCCACATCCAACCAAGGTCAAATACTGAAAATATGTGAAGAAGCAACTGAATGTCAAGAAAACAAAGAACCCAATTAAAAAATGGGGCACACATCTAAACAGTCTCCCAAAGGGGAGACTCAAATGGCAGGGAAGCATTTACAGAAATGGTCAGTACCCTTGGCCATCAGAGAGATGCAACTCAAAACTGGTGTTTGTTTTAATTTAATTTTATACATTATTCCTCTGTCTCTGTTTCTCTCTCTCTGGGTTTTTGAAATAGGGTCTCTCTGTGCAGTCTTGGCTGTCCTGGACTCACTCTGTAGACAACGCTGGCCTCCAGCTCACAGAGATCCTCCTGCCTCTGCCTTTATGCACCCAATTTTCTTCCTTCTTTTTACCCTTCATGTTCTTTGTGTATGTATTATGGCTTCCAATTTAATGTTTTTATGGGATTCCTGATGGTGAGAATGAGTGCATCTGTTTTTTGTGCCTTCTCTTGGGCTCTTTTCCTTCTGTTTGTTTGTTTTGTTCTATTTCAATATGTTAGTTTTTATTATCTTTTATCTTATTATTATCCCTTAAAAATCTGCTTGTTTTCTAATGAGAGACAGAAAGGGGTGGTCCCATATGGGAGGGTAAGTTGGGAAGAACTGGGAGACGCTAAGGGCAGGGAACACTAATCTAGATATACATGTGACAAAAAAAAAAAAATCTATTACCCATAAAAGAGAAAAATGAAGACAAAAGGAGAGTACTGTGTTGTTGATTAAGCTGTTTAGCCTATGGTGCTTTTTTTTTTTTTTTTAGTAATGTAAACAAAGACAACAGCTTTCTTTGAGTAGACATTTTTTCAAAGTGGATGGAAAAGGCAAAATTAATGATTCAAGAGCCAGATTGTTATTTTTAAAGCTCATTTTGATATATTTTTGGAAAAAGAAACTAGGACCTCCCAGTTCTGAAAGATGTGGGAGTATTTTTAGTGTGCAATCCTGGCTTGGAACGGCGGTATAAATTACTCTATAACTGACAGCTTTGAGTAGACTCCAACCAAGCCAGTGATGGCCCTGGTGCCTGAAGCCACAGGACAGGAGTCCCACCCTGTTTTGAGGTGAGGGGAAGGGACAGATGTTTGGGGGGTCACCTGTGGCTTTTTGGTAGCTGCCAGATTTATTGCTTCCATTTCAGAGTCAAACCCGGAGCTTGGAGCAGCCTGGGTCCAGCATGGTGGGGGGGTACTGGGTCTGGTCCCAGGCACCCTCATCATGTGGTCACATGGCGGGTGTGTGGGCGAGAGAAAACATGGCTTCCCTGTAGTTTAGAAATGTTCTCCAGGTCTCGGGAGAGGGTGCTTCTGGAACCCCTGAAGTACACTGTCTGCTTTGCATGTGAGTATGTGGGTGGCCCAGGGCTGGAGTCATGGGGTTTACCAGTGACATTCTGGGCTGCACTGTGAGTGCCAGGCGGGTGGCTTCTACCCCAGCCTTCTTTGCCTGAGACGCTCCTGCCTGGCTTTGACCCTAGCCGTGGCTGGGTCACACAGCTGAACTGACCCTTATTTCCTCATCTGCAAAGCCAGGGTTGGACCGTATGGGAGACAGCATGTCTGAGTCAGAGACCCTGTGTCACTGGGACACTGGAGCCTCAACCGTTGCTGGCCCCCGGGGAATATTGGTCAGACTTTTTGGAAGCACCAGGTGGAAGCATGAGTCAGCTCTGTAATCAGCTGTCCTCTGCCCTCTGACCTGGAAGTTCTGCTGTCAAGATTTGGTCATAAGGAAGTAACTGAGCCACAGAGACGAGAGATTGCCAACGAAAATCTGAGTCAGGCTTCTGTGTTTTAGGGGTAAGGGCATGTTTATGAACAGACAGCACACAAGAGATGGAACACAGATGCCGGTGAGTATGAAGGACTACTCAAAGAGCTGCAAGCAAAGCTACACAGATTCTATCTCATCCATAAATAAAAAAGTAAATAAGTAAACAGGCAAATAAATACCAGGGAGGAAAGGCGACCCTTGCACCCTGCTGCCGGGAAGGTGAGTGAGCCCACCGCCACGGGGATCAGCATGGAGGTTTCTCCAACAACTGAAAACGGGTCTTCCGGACGACCCAGCCATGGCACTCCATTACCTACCCAAAGGGTTCTAACCCCACGCATCGCAGGGCGCTGTCACAAGTCCTAAATTATGGGACCACCTTAGGTAGCCAACAAGAGGGAAATAAATAGAGTTTGGCAGACAGACACTGTCCTGGTTTTCTTTCTGCTGCTGTGATAAACGCCGCGACTCGGAGGAGAGGATTCAGCTAGTGTATTGGGAAAGCTGAGGTGGGAGCTGGAAGCAGGAGCTTGGAGCAGAGGCTGCAGAGGAGCCCCTTCCTCAGCTGCATTTTTTTCTTCCACAGCACAGGCCTGCCTGGCTGCCTGGGGAGAGCTCCACCCACATGGGCCTGGGCCTTCCTTCATCAATTAGCAATTGAGAAAAGACCTCACAGACACAGCCACAGACCGATCTGACTGAGGTAACTCTTCAGTTCAACGTCCCTCCCAAGGGACTCGGCTTGTGTCAAATCGAGGGCTTGAGCTGCGCAGACGTACACAATGGGAGGTTTTTTTTTTTTTTTTCAGCCAGAAAGAAGGAAGTTACATCACTTGCAGAAAAGTGGATGCAACTGGGGATAATCAGATGAAGAGAACCAAGCCAGTCTCAGAGAGTAACACTGGACATTTGCTCATACTTGACGCCCCTGCTTGCCCTCTCATCCTGATCTCCCCACCCCCGTGTGCCTTGTTGGCACGGCCGGCACGGAGGATTTGGCACGGACGGCACAGAGCACGGAGATAAGCGACTTGAAAAGCAGAGATGCACTTGCACTCGGGTCCCTCACACCAGATGGCACTCAGGTGTGCTGGGGCCTCTGTTTTTAATCTTGGAGGCGGTCTATAGCCCTTGGCGCGCCTTCTCTGTGTCACCACGCCTCAGCTGCATTGTCACTAGCAGCGTGCCGTGTTCTTCTCCCTGTGTCCCTTGTCTCTGTCCACATGTCCTTCTTTTCACAAGCATGTCAGTCCTTGGATTTAGGGCCACCTCCTCCAGTGTGACCTAAGCCTAATTACAGAGCCGTTCTTCCTTCGTGGGTCCCTGATTAGTCGCTTTCTGTTGCCGTGGTAAAGCACCTAGGCCATGGAGAAAGCCTCAGGAGGCGTGGCACTGCTGTAAAAACCAAATCCCACCGCTGTGACATGCTTCCCCCAGCAGTTCTCCTCACCCCCGGCCCCACGAGCGGGAGCAGGCGCCCAGACACCCGAGCTTGTGCAGAGCATCTCGCTCAAGTCAGCACAGCGCCTCAAGCTGCAAACCGTCTTTTCAGGAATGGAACCCGAGCCACAGTCTTCCTCATGCCCCGCCACATCCACACCCAGACAGGTGGTCACTGATGTCGGGTACTGTTCAGCCCTTCCCAAGATGAGCCACCTAACGAACGCGCTCACCACAGCTGTGGAGCTGTAGTGCGAGGACTCCTCTGCGCCCGCCAGGACGCAGGACCATGACCTGGAGAGGCAACGGAAGAGGGATCAGGACCAGCGCTCCCAGACACGGCCAGGAGGAGGGGAGAGTCTGTCTTCCACACTCTGCTCCCACTTTTTCCAGCAGGGTCTCATGGGCCCCAGGCTAGCCTTGAATTCACCGCACAGCACAGGCTAATCTTGAAATGTTGCCTTTCCTGATCTTAGGTCCTGAGTGCTGAGTTTACAGCTGTGCACCTCGTCCAGATTAACACCCCCTCCCCCGACAAAAACAGACAAGCAGACGGGCGTGGTGATGCGAACCTAATGCTGGAGAAATGAGAGGCAGCAGCACCCGGGCCTGTGGACGCTCAAGACCCGGTTACTCTGGTCGCACAGCGAGGCTCCAGGCCCGAGAGAGCCTGTCTGAAAGACGCGGCAGGTGCCTGAGAGCCAGGGCCCCAGGTTTGCCTCTGACTGCCACACCTTTGCCATGCATCCAGACACACAGGCGCATGTGTGCCTGTATCTACATGCACACACACACATGCACACACACACACACACACACTTAAAAACAATGTGATAGAGGTTTTAGGCTTTTGGACATTTGATCAATTATGATTTTGCTTTAAACACCTCAATTAACTTCAAAGCCATCTTTCTCTCTTTCTTTTTTTTTTTCCAGAATGAGTGTAAGGGATCAAAGGCTCTCTCAAGAGTCCCCTTGCTGCACCTCTCCTGAAATGCCTTCCTTACTTGGGACACGTGTTGGCAGTCAGAGATGAAATGCCCCGGAGTGCCCCCACGAGACTGGTCACAGTGAAAACAGAGGCATTCGAAAAGGTGCCGGGAGTGCACGGGGAAGAGGCAGCCATGAACTATAAGTGAACACCGAACTTACACATGGCTCCCATCCTGAGATAGCTCATCATGCACATGGAAACATTCCCAAAGCCACACTGACCCCGGTCGGAATGCTTTCTGCTCTTACGCATTTTGGGTAAGGTGGCTCAGCCTGTGCAGTACTTTCATTGCCTGGGACACTCAGAAGGTTAGCCCCTAGCTAACAGTTTCTGTCTCTTAAAAACGTCAGGAGCAGGATTCACTGCTCATGCTGTGAGTGTGGGGCCTGTGTGTGTGCACATGCATGTTGGTGACCTCGGAGGCTGGAAGAGGGAATCTGGAGTTGTAAGTGTTTGTGAGGAGGGTGCAAGGAGCAGAATTCTCCCTGTGGCCTGTAACACAGCTCGGGAGAGGTCTTGCCACCTTTTGATGAGGTCAGCTGTCACCACCTGCATTCCCAGCAGAGTCTGAGAGAGGGGAAATGCTGTCTGCGACGAGCTTTGAGTCATCCTGAGAGCTAGAGTGGAAGACTGCAAGGTAGCAAGATTAAAAAACAAAAATAGAAATTTGTATTTAGAAATTTAGGTCCTTGTATATTCAATTCTTTTTAAAGTAACCTGATTCTATAATTCCACCTGTTTGTGACAAAACTGCAAAACTGACTTAGGTCCAAAGTGTGCGAGTGGACAGCCTCTCTCCCGCCAGCTTCAGCGTTGCCAGCAGGGCCCCTGAGGTCCCGAGAGCAGAGCCTGTTAGTTGAGGCCGTGTCCTATCTGGTGTCCTGTCGCTGAGCTCCCCCCCCAAGCCTGCTGAAACCCACAGATAAGCTCTGTGGACAGAGTTCTAACCTCGGTCCTCTCGTTTCTGTGGCCTTTCTCAGGCAGGCGGGGGAGCGCAGGGCAGGAGGCTGTGGGCACCTGAGTCAGGTGCTCTGGGGTGTGGGGACCATCTGAGGCTGGGGTGTGCCATGCAGGGTGCCACGGGGCCAGCACTTTCCTCTCCTTCCTCTTCTCTGCTCTCCTCTTTCTCCTCATTCCTTTTTACCTCCTCAGTTTTCCTTTCCCTCAGTCTTCCTTCATCCCTTCCTCTCTTGTCCCCCGCTTCCTTCCTTTTAAGATGTTTTCAGGTCCGTCTTCCTTACTTCCACCCTATCTGTCAGCAAGGGTATCAGTGAGGCAGGGGCAGGAAGCATGTCTCGGGTGCCCTTAGCACTTACTGGTTTATCTTGGGGGGCAGGAAAGCACACTGCCATTCTCTCTCCCTTCCTTTTGGAGCGCATCTCTGCAGCTTCATGGCGGAGTGTTCTAAGCGGCCGGGCTGGACTGCTGTTCTTTTCGGCACTAGGCGCAGAGTGTGAAGAGTGGCTAGGAACCTAGCTCTGCTGTTGTGAGCCTCCACCTTCCCCGTTTCCTCTGCATGGTATTGCTGACACATTTACAGCAGGGAACAGTGGCTCGCTCCCTGTATCACGGTCATCTGTGTGTGGCACTCAGGTGTTCCAGCCTTAGACCCTGGCGCTCGGAGCTTCCCGTCCCAGGTCTCCCTCACTTCCTTTTCACGGCAGCAGCTTGCTGTCCTCTGTCCCACTCCCTCACTTCCTTGTTGATCTTTCCTGGGATTATTTCCCAAATTACTTGGTGACAGTTTATGCGGAAACTCAAACCAGCCCCAAAGGGAATCCTGCCTTGAGCCACCAACCTGGGGTGCCCTGTGCCACCAGGGCACGCTGTAGCCACGGGTGGGAAGTGAAGGAAGCGGCAGTGAGCGCTGAGTGCCCAGATCCGATGCCACCGGAAAAGAGCGGTCCTGCCAGGCCCCGAGCGCCAGTTTAACTGGGTAAATGAAGGTCATGACCCTCAAGGAGATCTGAAAGGCCCACTTCCCATGACCCCTTCGATCCATAAGAGGTTTGACCATCTCCTGCTGGAGATGCACCTGACTACCCACCCTTTGTGTGTGCCTGTTTGTGTGTGCACGTGTGTGATCCTGTGTGTGGCTGTGCACGCCTGGCACAGGTGCCCGAGTGGATCTTAGAAACGTCTGGTAGGGTACTGCTGTCACCGCACAGGCCCTCAGACGGAGCACAGAGCCACAGGGAAGAAGGACGGCTGTTGAGCACACCAGCTCTGCGAGAATCTGCCTAGCCACTCCTGGTTCTGAACAGAGACCCCCTCCCCACCCCTCCCTGCCCACCTCACTCTGCTACGTCCCAGATTGGACGGCCATTCAGCTTGGCTCCTCTTTGTCCAGTTCATCCAGCTACTACAATTGTGTGATTCGCCTATTGGGTTTGTTTGTCTGTTTGTTTTTGTCTGTTTGTCCTGTCTTTGCAGGACACCTGAGGAGACACAAGGACAGGCTGAGGCGGGACAGCCCCAGTCAGCCTCTCAGTCAGTCAGCCTCACAGTCAGGCTCTCAGTCAGCCTCTCAGTCAGCCTCAGTCAGCCTCTCAGAACAGCCTCAGTCAGTCAGCCCCAGTCAGCCTCTCAGTCAGCCCCAGTCAGGCTCTCAGTCAGCCTCTCAGTCAGCCTCAGTCAGCCTCTCAGAACAGCCTCAGTCAGTCAGCCCCAGTCAGCCTCTCAGTCAGTCAGCCTCACAGTCAGGCTCTCAGTCAGCCTCTCAGTCAGCCTCAGTCAGCCTCTCAGAACAGCCTCAGTCAGTCAGCCCCAGTCAGCCTCTCAGTCAGTCAGCCTCACAGTCAGGCTCTCAGTCAGCCTCTCAGTCAGCCTCAGTCAGCCTCTCAGAACAGCCTCAGTCAGTCAGCCCCAGTCAGCCTCACAGTCAGGCTCTCAGTCAGCCCCAGTCAGCCCCAGTCAGCCTCAGTCAGCCTCTCAGAACAGCCTCAGTCAGTCAGCCCCAGTCAGCCTCTCAGAATAGCCCCAGTCAGCCTCACAGTCAGGCTCTCAGTCAGCCTCTCAGTCAGTCAGCCTCACAGTCAGCCTCACAGTCAGGCTCTCAGAACAGCCTCAGTCAGTCAGCCCCAGTCAGCCTCTCAGAATAGCCCCAGTCAGCCTCACAGTCAGGCTCTCAGTCAGCCTCAGTCAGCCTCTCAGAACAGCCTCAGTCAGTCAGCCCCAGTCAGCCTCTCAGTCAGTCAGCCCCAGTCAGCCTCTCAGAATAGCCCCAGTCAGCCTCACAGTCAGGCTCTCAGTCAGCCTCAGTCAGTCAGCCTCAGTCAGCCTCTCAGAACAGCCTCAGTCAGTCAGCCCCAGTCAGCCTCTCAGAATAGCCCCAGTCAGCCTCAGAATAGCTTGCCTATTGACGAGGTGCAGTGGCCCATTTCTTATGGGGTTTCCAGCAGGAGATGTGCAAACTTCTGCAGGACCAAACAGCTATGAAGCAAGGGGCACTTCAGACTGCCTCCATCTTGGGAGACTTGGTCTTTACACAGGGAGGAAAGGATTCCATCCAAGTCTCGGCCCTGTCCTTCGCTTTGTAGCTTCCTTACCCGGCATGCGTGCTTGTGAGAGGTGGGTTGTGCTAGACAAAGCCCAGAGCTCAGCAGTGGCTACTGGTAGTTCTAGCCTCAGTGTCTTCTAGGGGCCCTTTCTGTTGTTCAAGCCGCTGCTTTCTGGAGTTTGTCTGAAGTCAGAGTTAGCTTCCAGGATGTCTTCCTCACCTGGCCTGCAATGCTGTGCTGTTGTGGGCAGGAAGCTCCCCGCTTGTGTTTGTGGGTTCCCCATGGCTGGGGCTGCCAGAGGCCTCTCTGAGTCCTGGTGGAGGCCCGCAGCCAGGCAGAGAAACCCGAGGGAGAAAGACGGAAGCAGCAGTGGCTTTTGTAGCTGGACTTGAGAGCCACAAAGTTATTTCTACCTGTCCAATTAGTTCTTGTCTTAGTCTGTTTTCTGTTGCTATGGCAAAATAGCCAAGACTGGGTAATTCATCAAGGAAGGGGGTTTATTTTAGCTCATGGCTCTGGAATTCATAGTGCTCTGTGGCCATGTGACAAAGCTGACCCCTTTTTTTCCTCCAGAAAGCTGAAGTTGAAGTCCTCACAACATAACTGGGCCAGAACCACTGGCTCAGCCGCCATGGAGTTCCCAGTAACAGACTTCCCAGAGAGGAAATAATACTTGCAATCAATTTTTATGTTCAGTCTGATAAAAGCGGCCTTCCTGCTGGATCACAGCCGCGCAGTGAGCACAAGTGCCTGGAAAAGGCCAGCAAGCCCATGGCCCGCTCTGTTCCGAAGCCACCCTGTGGCAGCACAGTTGTTACTTGGCTAATCTGTGGGTGGAAGAACCTCGACAGCTCACTCAGCTTGTACAGGTCCCAGCCGCCCACCTCTGCGTGCTCACCACGGCGGCCAAAGCTGAGCACCAGTTTGGTGAGGGACCTGGACCTGCAGCATCTGATGCAGTTTCCTGTCTGGCTCGGGTGTGAGCACCAGACATTGAGGTCTGCAGGGCAGTGCTCCCATAGAGGCCACCCTTTGACTAGCCTGTGGCTCCCAGAGTTCTGGGTTGGTTACTACAGGCCCAGCGGCTGATCACGGAGACCAGCTCCGCGGGCCGGCTCAGCCACACCCCCGTTCCTCTTGAGTGAGTTTGCTCACCACCCATTGGCACAATTGCCAAGCCTCTCGAGGTGTAGGACCCCTGGGCCTGGGCAGTGACTGCTCTTGAACTCACTGGTCTACTGAACAGATGCTGTGGAAAATGCGTTTCCGAGCACATCCCTCTGTCAGCAGAAGCCAAATGCCAGGCATCTGTGCTCATGCCGAACAAACGAGGCTCCTGTTTAGGGAGTGAGGAGTCGGGCCTGCACTTTGGGTCAGCCCCTGGGGAGTTGACGGGGTGAAGCCCAGAAATCCTGGCCCAGCATGAAGTGCCCCACAAGACCCAATAAGCTTAAAAGTGGAACAGGCGCTGAAGCAGCATCGCCTTTTGGAGCTGGGGAGATGGCTCAGCAACACACCATGTAAGCACGAGGCCCTAAGTTCAAGCCCCGGGCACCTACATAAAAGCCAGACAAAGTGGCGTGTGCCGTCATCCTTGTGCTGGAGGTGGAGAAGAAGGCCAGCTGGGGCTTGGCGGCCAGTGAGCCCAGCTGCGCTTATGTGCTCTGGATTCAGCGAAAGACCCCGTGTTACAAACCAGGGTGGGGAGCAATTGACCCCTGACGTCAGCCTTTGGCACCTGTATGCATGTGCACATACTTTGCACATACACACACAGTCATGTACACATGCATACATCATCCACACACAACAAAAGAACAAAAGTGTTGCTTCATTGTGACCGCAGCAATGATGGAGATGGTTAATAAGAGATGGCTTCAAAACTGTAGCTCCCCAGGTTCAGTGCGGGTGGGGATGAGACCCTTCTTGTCAACTCCTACAGCGCCTTCCTTTCCAAGAACAGCACCAGGAAATGTTTGCTGGTTCCTCCCTGAGTCCTGTGGGTGCATCACGAAGTCTTGGGCACCACCGTAGGTGGAGTTGCTCCTCTGTGACAGAGCCGTAAATCAGCTCGGCCTTGTGAGCTTGACTTGTGCCTAGACGTTTCTCGGGTCTGTGGCAAGCCTGGACCGGCCGTTTTCCAGCCTCTCCGCTTCTTGGTCAGAGGAGGTGTTTCTCCATCTTAATTTCTTTCTGTGGAGAGCCTTATTTAACATACAAAGAAAGATAGAAATGAAAACTAAAAAAGGGGTTTTGGGAGAGGGTGTGAGTGTGTGGGCGAGTGTGCCTGACTGTGTCCTCAGTTAGGGTTCATCTGCAGCACTTGGTCCAAGTAAGGTTTCTGTAAGTTCTGTCCCTGCCTGCGGGATGCTTCCCAGGAAGGAAGAGTTTGGCCATAACTGATAGACTTTGGACCTGGCCATCTGGGGTGGGGAGACCCCTGGAGAGTGAAGCAGTGTTTTATTTTCAACTTTTTTCTATCTTTGTGTTGGATGAAGGTAGGGTGGTCCCCCTCCCCCACTCGCACACACGCACGCACACACACACACACACACACACACACACACACCATGTGAGTCATTGTTGTACCTTTTTTTGGCATTTATTCATTTCTAAGAGGCATCTGGTCCGAAGACAGAGAACCGACCAGACAGACTGTTGAATGCCACTCGGTTGGAACAGGGTGGGAGACTTCGGACTGTGCCTTCCTGGGCTCCAGCAGCTTTACTCCTTAAACCCAGAATGGATGGGGGGCTTGGGGGGCCAGTCTCAGCTTTCCTACTTTGGGATTATCTGATGACGGACCTCATCCTCTCTGCATCAAGACGGCTGAGTTATGGAGACTCTGTCCTTAGTGGGTCCTAGGAGAGAGTGTGGCTGTGGTGTGGCCAGGGGTGTGGATGGCACATGGGCTCAACTGTCATTTCTCAGTCCGCATATCACCATCTGTGCACTTGGCCGCCACAGCAAAGCAAATCATTGGCACTGGAGGGTGCCGGGCTGCCTTCCATATCTATAAATTCATACATACCGAAGAGGAAGCAGGGGAAGGAAAAATCTGGAAAGCGTAAGACCTTTGCAAAGCAAGCTACGCCAAGGCTATTCAAGGATTTCGTACATGTCGTAAGATTCTTACCATGTCCAGCGGCCTGCCTGCTCGCACCTCACTGGCCACTTCCATGGTACAGAGACCAGCTCATGCAGAGACGAACAGCGACTCTGCTGCCCGAATCACTGAGACCACAGCAGACTGTCCTCCACACAAAACTTTTGAATGTTTTTAAAAAAATCTCCCTTAACTATTTAAAAATGTATGAGTGCGTGTCAGTGTGAGTTTACGTATGCCACATGCATAAAGGTGGTCTCCGAGCCTTAGTATTCTGGATTTCCCCTGGTACTGGGCACATCTGATGTGGGTGCCGGGAACCGAACCTGAGTCCTCTGAGAGAGCAGTAAATGCTCTTAACTGCTGAGCTGGTAGTCCAGTTTCTAAGTAAACGTTTCTTTTTCAGTGTGTTGGAACGCAGGTGCATGCACACGTGTGGGGTTAGAAGTCAATGTCAGATGCTCCCGTCTTATCTTCTGAGGCAGAGTCTCTCTCACGGAACCAGCAAGCTCCAGGGATGTCTCTGCCCCCCCAGCAGGGCACAACTGCAAACCACCAAGCCTGATTTTTTTTTTAATGGTATCGAAGTCAGGGCTCCATGTCTGAATGTCAGACACTTTACAGGCTAAGCTATCTCCCAACACTTTGGAACAGGAAACCACTCTCAGCGGGATGATCAGATAGAAGAAAGCCCTCTGATAGCTTTAGACTAAACAAACCCTCTCTTGTAGGAGAAGGTAGGAAAGTGCAGAGGGGAGGAGGCTCTCTCTGTCTCTGTCTGTCTCTATCTCTGTCTCTCTCTCTTCTTCCATCTCGCTCCCCCTTGGCTGGGTGGATAAGTCCACAGATAAGCTTTGGCCCTTGTGTCTGCTTTTGGAGCCTTTCTGGGGAGAGGTGGTGGAGTCCTCAGGAACGCTAGGAAAGACAATTATCTGGCTGACAGCAGGGAAAAGGGGGCGATATATTCGTTTTACTCATAGAAGCAGATACCAAGCCAGGAATGTCAGCAAGGAGGAGGCATGTTATGAAGCCTCTGCTTGCCAGAATTAAAAGCATGAGCCCCCACATCTGGCAGCTTTTATTTTATGGGAACTTTTATTTGTTATTTTCACAGAGAGGTTGACTGTGGGTGACCACCACTGTGGAAAATGAAGCCTGGGCAAGGACTGGGAGCCGACACTTGTGTATTGTAGATTAAACTACAGGAATGACAAGCTTTGAATAGAGATGAAAGTGAACCAAATTGTGATGCAGTCACTGCTAATTATGATAAATCATTAAGAAGGTTCAGAATATTAGCAAATGTGTGTGCTCTGCACATCTCTGTGTGTTCTGCACACAGTGTGTGTGCTCTGTGCACTCTCTGGTGTATTCCCTTGAGGCTGGATGGCTCCTTGAATCTGGAGCTAGACTGGCCGCCAGTTCCAGACCCCCCCCCACCGCAGCCCAGCAAAGCCCCTCAGGGTCACTGGTCTGACAGTGTTCTGTCTATGCAGTTTCCAGCATCCCCAGCACACCTGTGCAGAGCAGCCTGGCATGGAGAGGGCGTGGCTGGACACTCAGCTGTGGCTTCAACCCAAGCTCTCTCCCCAGCAAGGCTGGGGCCAGGGGTCGACGTTCCCCCGCAAAGTCCCGTGTGGCCAGCTCAATGGTGAGAAAGAGGCGAGGGCTCTGGTTTCTTTGTGGATGGCTGCCCGAGTCTCATCAGGCTCATTATTTATTTCCCATCCCAGACACCTAAGTTAGTGCTTATTTTTAAATCATCAAGGGGTCACTTCAGAAGCGGAAAGGCACAGCTTCTCCGTTTACACAGACCCTTCATCTCTCTGTCCACCTCCCCGAGTCCGGTGCTCCTGGCCTCTACTTTATTGCTTTTTAAATATTGTTTAAGTAGCAGGTGTTTAAAGACATTTTAATCTGGGAAATGGTGAAGTGTGTTTGCTGGCTCTGGTGGGTATTGGACCTCAGGGCCGCTGGTGGCCAGCAAAGAAGCTGCGTCCTTCCTGACGCACAGTGGCCACATTCCAGCCACCAGGCTTCCCTTCGTGGGGTTTGCAGGCCTGGAAGACGGATGCCCCCCTTCGCTTAACCCTTCACCTAGCAGGAAGAAACACATAAAAGATCAGTTTGTGCAGGGACACCCTCAAACTACAGGACCCCCCCTTCCACTGCTTTAAGATGTTTGGATGACAGTTTGTTTTTATAATATCCGTGTCTGAAGTCTGTCGCTCCTTGTCCCTGCAGGGGAACCGCCTCCTCTGAAGTCTTGCTCACCTTCTCGACAAGGCAGAGGGTGCTGTCCACTGCAGCATGGGATCTGGGTCACAGGAAGCCGCAGGCTCTCGGCTGATAACTACAGACAGTGGATTCCTTGGCGTCTAGCAGCTCTGATTTCAAGCGACCTTCTAATGGCACGTGTGTTCACAGCTATCTTTGCTCTAAGTTGGTGGTAACCTGTCTCCCACCTGTCTCCCAGTGGTTTTCTCGCTGAAAATGAACCAGTATCCCCCAGGCTTAAGGGCTGATGAAACAGGAGAGAGCTGAACCCACTGGCTGCCCCTCAGTGAGCTACATTTCCAGCAAGGTGCCCCTTCTCTTCTGGGCCTGCACTTTCCCTAAGGTCCTTCCTCTTCTGCCCATTTCCTTCAGACCTTTTCCTTCTCCTTTGCCTCATGCTGTCCCTACTCAGAACTTTTCTCCTCTCTAGGACTGACTGGCCAGCGATGGCCCAGGCACTCTATTGGACATGATGGAGTCTAGGACTGCCCAGAGAAGGCACCAAGACTTACCAGCTCATGAGAAATACGCTGCTCAGCATCTCCTAAGGACAGGAAAATCAGAACTTGACCCCTAAAGCTGGGGTCTTCATACCTACCTCCGCACCACAGAAAAGCTGCCATCTTGAAGCCTGTCTGAAGAGAAATGTTAGTGAGATGTCCCAAGGTTCTTTTCAGTGAGGTTCTGAAGCAGCCAGAGAGGCAGAATGGGCAAGAGCCATGCTAGCGGTACCCCACTGTGCCAACATGCGTTCATTACTTGCTACCAATCTCCACATGGTACCCCAGAACACCATGTGGCTGACATTCCCCGGGGGAACCTTTTTTGTGGATGGAAACCAGGCACCTGTCTTTCCCTGGATCGCATGGCTGGGTGAAGGTGGTCCTACTTCTAAGGCCACAAGGTCAGGCTGACGGCAGATGCTCTGGTGTCTCCTCATAGGGCTGCTCTCTCTCCTCTCAGCCCCTCCGTGGGTGCAGATCCAGGGTTTCGGGTGTTAGCAACAGATAGCATGAACAGTGAGCCGAGGCAGGGATGGGCCAGGACATGGTCTGAGCTCACTGTGCTCCTTGCTGTGCTGAGATGTCTGGCAGAGCAGCTCAGGGGATGAAGGTTCCGCGTTGGCTCCCAGTTGGAGGGTAGTCCATGAGGTGTCCTGTGTCGGGTGAAGGGGAAGCTGGTCACACTCAGGGAGCAGGGAGAGTGAGTGCTGGTGCTGAGTTAGCGTTCTCCTTTTACTCAGTCCATAGGACGGTGCCAGCCACAGCAGAATCTCCCCATCTCAGCTAAATCTTGACACTTCCTACAGACCTGTCTCTCTAGCTCATCTGCTCATACTCTGACAAAATGACTTCGGTGGAGGAGAGGTTTAATTTTCCAGGTAGCCGTTCGTCCTTTTTAGAGGAATCAAGGCGGGAATTTGAAGGCACTGGTCACACACGTGTTCAAGATCAAAGAGCACTAATACACTCACCCGGTACTTAACATAAAGTACTAGCAGCTTTTTTCCTTGTCTACAGTCTGGAGCTCCAGGCCAGGGAATGATGCTACCCTTGGTGGGCCAGACTCTCCCACATCATTAGTAATGAAGATGACTCCCAACAGACATGCATAAGCCAAGCTGGTCTAGAGAGCCCCTCACAGGAACTCTCCTCCCGGTGGGTCCAGACTGCGTGCAGCTGACAATTACAGTGAGCCAGCACATATGTCCAGAGACTTTTCCCCTGGGTGATTCTGTCAGGTGGACAATGTGTGTTAACCATGGCAGAAGTGAATCTGGATTGTGTACACCCTGTGGGTTGAACCTCTCAGAAAAGTAGGAGCCCCACACAGAGACCCATGACACCATGTCAAGGTGGCTCGAGGATTCTGAGTGTGGGCAGGTGAGTGTGTGAGCCCTTAGCTGGATGCCCGGCTCCCCCTCCCCCCCAGACCCACATTTCCATTACTTCCTTTCTTTTTACTGACTACCACACATTTCCCCTTAAAAATAGCTTTTTATTGATTAAAAAAAATAGTTCACATTCATTGTGGGAATTTTAGACAGCACAGGCAAGCAAAAGTAAGAAAGTTAAAAGCTGAACACATTAACCTTCTGTGAGCTCGCTCCTTGTTTTTGGGGTTTGGGTCACTAGATGGACGACCTTTTATTATTTTATTTCTTAGTATTTTGCTCAACAAAGAGCCACTTCCCCTCCTCCAGCCTGTTGATGCTCCTGACTCCTGCTGCCCCTTTGCCCAGATCCTTCTGGTTGAGTGCAGCACACACTTGGGGCATTTAGGTGCAGCTGGGCTACCTAGCCCCTCCTGTGTCCACACTCAGAGGAGGGCTCTCTCTCTCTCTGCTCTGATATCCATCACACCTTTGACGGCTCAGTTATTTGCACTATTTCTTTTCTTTGTTCTGTTTGTTTTCTGAGACAGGTTTCTCTGTGTAGCTCTGGCTGTCCTGGAACTCACTGTGTAGACCAGGCTGGCCTCAGACTCACAGAGATACACCTGCTTCTTCCTCCTGAGTGCTGGGATTAAAGGTGTGTGCCACCATGCCCTGATTCATACTATTTCTTATATGTTCCTCATATGTTCTCCTGAAGCCCCACCAAGGTGTAGGCAAGGCCCACGTGCCTGGCCCACGTGCCTGTCAGGAACATTGCAAATGTTCCCCAAGTGTCTTCTAGCATCCACGTTCCCTCTAGTTCCTCCTCTCTAAAGCCAGTGGTGCTTCGAAAACGCAATACGGGTCTCTGCCACAGCTACCAAATGGCTCCATTGTGTCTCTTGCCTACAAAATGAGGTTCAAAGTCATGGTCTCACCCCCACACTCTTCCCAACCCTCAATCCCTCCACTTCACACACAGCCTTTCTGCATTGCTTTCTCTGACCTGTCTCATTGGTGCTCTTTGCCTGGGAAGCATAACCCTACCCCCACCTCTACCTCTCCTCCACCCACCCCTGCCGCTTGCTCATCAGCATCGTCCTATTCTCAGGTGTCAGCATAGATGCTGCCTCCACCCTTCTCTGCAGATGAGGTTGAGGGTCTGTGCTGTCCTCCCCAAGCTCTTAGGTCTCCTAAGTCAATACAATCAAATGTCAACAGTGCATCCTTCTCTCCTCCTTTTGCGGGTATCTGGCTGACTAGGGCATGAAACCACTGGAATGTTACACCAAGTAGGACTTAAGTCCCTCTTCACCTTGACCTCTAAGTGCTAATATGCCTTGGGAGCCAGTGCCAGCCTCTTTTCTCCTCCCATGAACAGTGTCTTCTCCATATAGTAGATTTCTCTTTCATGTCAGTTATCCTGGGACTGAGGGTTTTGTTGGACAATTTTGTAAGTGCTAGAAAACGGGATGTTGGATGCTAAAAAGATGATAGGATGTAAAACTCAATAGTGTCCTTGGCCAACTATGTTGGTCAGGGTTCTCCAGAAAAACAGAGGTGTAAGCTGATTGAGTCAGCTTACATAAAATAACAGTGCTCTCACAGCCGGGAGGCTGAGAAGCCAGTTGGTCCTTGATCACAGAACCTGCTGCCTCAGCAGTTGGAGTGGTAGTCCCACCACCTGGCATGATGAGGAGACCAAACCCAGCAATCCTTTTGTCCACACGGCTAGGTGCCTTAGCGCTTCCAACCTATCAGTGAAAGTCCAGAAGTTCCTTTGTCTGCAATAGAAGCCTTGAAATGCTGGTTCTGCTGTCAAAGAAGGATTCATCATCGTCGTTAACATCATCATCAACATTGTCGTCATCATCATCATCGTCATTGTCATCATCAACACTGTCATCGTCATTATCATTGTCATCATCATTGCCATCTTCATCAACACTGTTGTCATCATCGTCATTGTCATCATCATCATTGTCATTGTCATCATCACCATTGTCATCATCAGCAGCAGCATTGTCATTGTAATCACCATCATCATCATTAGTGAATCTCAGTAAACTAGACTGACAATGTCTCTACGCAATTGCCTTGATTCTTACTTGAGGTATGAAGCTCTGTCCACTGTGGAATAAAGCATTCTTGGGCAGGTGGTCTGGGGATATCTAAGAAATCTAGTTAAGGCCAATCATGGTAGCTGGTGGTGCACACCTTTAATCCCAGCATTTAAGAGGCAGAGGCAAATGAATTTCTGAGTTTAAGACCAGCTTGGTTTACAGGACAGGTCCAGGACAGCCAAGGCTATACAGAGAAACCCTGACTTGAAAAAATAAGAAACAAAACTAGAAGAACAAAAATCCAGTAAGTGTGAGCATTGGAGCAGGTCAGCAAGCAGCATCCCCTCAGGGATGAGAGAGAGGGGGGAAGAGGGCTGAACAGGAGGTTACCATGAGGACAAAGATGGAGCAGGTGCAGCCAGGGCAAGGCTAGACAGCAGGTAACAGGGCACTTGGCTGGAAGAGCCCACAGCAGCAGGTCGGGTTGGAAGGGTCAGCATCTGCCCAGCTGTCGTGCTTTGAAGCTTGTTAATAAAAGCCATAGGTCTCTGCCATTATATGGGCACTAGAACTGGTATAGAAAAAACCCATACACTTATCTTTACATCTTTACATGGCTCCTTATGGGTTCCAAACTTGGATCCCCAAATCCCGAGGCAAGCGTTTTACCCACTGAGCCATCTCGTCAGCCATTTGAATCATACTCCCTATAGTCTGGGTTTTCTTTTCTTTAATTGTCACTTTCTGGAAGAGAACGGGCTTCTTTCTGTAGGTTCTTGCAGGTGAAAACATGTTGGTCCCCCTCCTGCCTGGGGCTGTCAACCTGCAGACCATGAAGTCAGAAGCTTGCCTGGAATGGCCGGCGAGCACTGTACAGGGATCACACATCCTGGGAACCAGCTGGTGGCCAGTCCAACTTTAATTCCAGAGAACAAAGGCTATACCCTTTGGAGTGGGTGGGGGCTCCCAGGATAGGTGCACGTAGTTGGTTGGAGCTAGGCACTTCAAGGATGCTTGATTTGCATTAAACAGCACGAGCCTATCATATGGACAGGACCCAGTATCTAATTATCCTTTAGGTGCAGGGAGGGGAGAGCTAGCAGGTAGCTGAGTCAGAGGCCATATATCAAATGTGGCTCCGGGCATCTATGTCTGAGGACACTCTCCAGATGAAGTCAGGCAGAGAGCAGGAAGCCCTGCTGGGAAGAGGGAGTCCTGCTCAGAATGGCTATCTGGCCTGGGAGAACTACAGCCTCAGCCGGCAGGTTCCTCCAACACCAGTGGGGAGGAGTGGTTGGTGTGGTGACAAGATGTTGGAAGGATGAGGTGGCCATGGAGTAGCCAGAGCTGAATGCGTCACCTGCCAAGTGTTCTTGCTGCCCCTGAAATTTAAGGTGGAGCCAGGGCTGTGCAGTGGAGTACCTGGGGTCAGAGGGGTGGACACCTTTAATCCCAGCACTTGGGAGGCAGAGGCAGGAGGATCTCTGTGAGTTCAAGGCCAGCCTGGTCTGCAGATTGAGTGTCAGGACATCCAGGGCTTTGCAAAAAACAAAACAAACAAAAACAACGAAGCATTGTTTATTATTATACTAACTTTTGGCATCACTCCTTGCACCTTACATGGTACTTGCTGCTGAGTTCATTTTTGTGAGTCGTTGGGCAAGGAGACCCGAGTCCCCTGCTGACCCCAGGATCTGAGCGGGATGACAGCTGAGCTTCACAGCAGGTTCTGACTCTACAGTACCTTCAGCCTCTGACCGGTTCACCCCGCCCACTTTCCCTAGGTAGATCCTAGGGGAGGAAGCCTGGAAGCCTGTAAACACGTGTGTGCCCTTTACGGGAGGGTGTGGGGTGGCTCTCCCCACCTGGGATCAAGGTGCACAGCAGTTCAACCTAAAAGGAGCTTCACACAGGTACCGGCTGGCACAGGGCAAAGGTGGGGCTCCCTGAGTGGTGTTCGTAGCCCTGTGGGGTCTCTGCACTCTCAGCAGTGTGACAAGAGGACCCGCACTCCTGATCAACTGTTCTTAAAATGTGCATTAATGCACACTCGCACGACCAGGAACAATAATTGGGTAAGCCCATGCTGCCAGGGCTCTTCTCAGTCATCATTTTCACTGCACCTGCCTAGCTAAAGCCTGGGTACCTGGGGACTCTGCGAGGAATATTTCTTAATGAAGTCACCCGAGGTGGAAGACCCAGCTTCCCTCTTGGATCTTGGCCACACCTTCAAGTGGCGCCTGTAGAAAGGGCAGAGGAGAAAAGCTTTGGCTCTTGCTTGTCCCTGCTCTCAGGTCAGTGGTGTTATTCTGTGGGATTCCAACGTGTCCTGACACCAGCAGAGCCTCCAGTCTCATGGGCTGAACAACCAACCGCCAGGTTCTTGGACTTTCTTTGGGTACGCAGCCATTGTTGTACTAGCTGGCCACAGCCTGCGATCTTCTTTAAGAAATCCTCTTTGTATATTAGTGCGTGTGTGTGTGTGTGTGTGTGCTCATGTGCACACGCACTCAGGTGAGCACAGCCATCCACACCCACCCACACCCACACCCACACAGACACACAGACCCCCCCACAGACACACACACACACACACATACATACCCACACAGACACACACACACACACACACACACACACACACACACATTCTATCAGTTCTGTTCCTCTAATTCACAAAATGGAGGTGTCCAGTCTGATCTGTGCTGAAGTTATGGACACAGAATGTCTCTCCCAGAGTTTGACTTTCCAGATACTTATTGCCCATCATTGCCTTGTCTCTTGCACACAGAATTTGTCTCCAGAGCCAGGGAGGACTTCTCCACTCTCCCCTACCTGTCAAGTGTGGGGAGCTTTGTGGGTGGACACCCAAGCTACCTGGCCCTGGCACTTCCAAACTTGCCTCTTGTCAAGGAAGAGCTTTCTATCTAGTGTGTGTGTGTGTGTGTGTGTGTGTGTGTGTGTGTGTGTGTAGGTCAGAGAAATGCTTGTGGAGCTGGTTCTTCTTTCCCACCATGTGTGCTCCTGGACTTGAATCTAAGCTGTCCGGGCTCTTCGAGGAGAGCCTGTGCTTGGTGAGCCATCCTGCAGTCCCCCAACCTCTGAGTTTAGAAGAAGAAATAAATCGGCAACGAAAAAACAAAACCCAAAATCCAAAACCCAACAATGTGTTTGTTAAGATGGCGACGTCAGGGCACATTGTTGTTACAGTCCAGAGCAGAGCATCCTGGGAATGTCGTGTGAGCCGCCGTGTGGGCTTGGTGGAAAGATGTGGGATATAGACAGAGGGAGGCTGAGGCTGGCTTGTAAGTGGGAGTTTAGCGGTTAGTTTTACAGGGCTATATCTGACAGGAAACCTGAGCTCACACTGCTATCCCTTCCCAAGCCTGTAGAGGATGCTGTAGGCAGCAGGGCTAGGGGCTTGGAGTGGTGTGTCTCCCTCTTTGTGGTTCCTCGACTTTTCCTGCTGCTCAGAAAGATTTCACCTGTCCTAGTTTCTGGCTGGTTTAGAACTCATTTCCAGTTTCCCTGAGCGCTTCTGAGAAGAGACAGCACTGGGCACAGATATGCACGGAAAACCTGAACCGTCTTTCCAGTTTCTCTTACGAGGTTTTTCAGTGTCCAGCGGCTTCCTCTGGATGTATCCCAGGAAATTCTTTGCCGGGTGAGATAAGGAGGGATTGTTCTCTGCTTGGCCGGTGAGTCTGGCATGTTCAGTTCTGCCCAGGCCTTGGCCATTCACTTCAAAACAAGAGCCTGAGCTTCCTGGAAACATCTTCTTTCCTTTGCCATCTGGCTGGGCTTGGCAACAGCTGACTGGTATCCTGTGCCATTTTACTAACCTCTGTTTTACATTATTCATCACCGTGGAGAGGCGGCTGGAGTGTTATCAGAATCTGTTTTCCTGATCTCCGTCCTGCTCATAGCAGTGTGGCAGCTAAGCTGTGTTCTAAAGAGATGTTCAAAGTGGATCACTCGGTGCAGAAAGTGCCTGGCGTACACGCTCCGTGAGGAAGCAGAGCAGCTTTTATTAATGTAAACTATGTTGGCTTCCCGATTGCTGGTGGAATGCAAATCTGTGTGATTTCTTTGGAAGAATATGCCCAACCTAACAGTCCACAGGCCCTGTCTGCTAGTGACTCCACTCCTGGGTGTGTGCCAGGCAGGAATGCACACTTGTATGCATGAAAACAACAAGTTCAGCAGAGCTCACAGCAGCTCCGACTCTCCCCCTTGTGGAGAGAGCATCGGTGCCCGCACACCTCCTCTGCGGCACGGCCGCACAGGGCAATAATGTCCCGTCAGAGAGGGCGCACACCACAACCAAGCAAGATAGGACTGGTAAAGAAGATTTGAGCACAAAAACAGTTGCACAAGATTTCAGTTGCACAACGTTCAAAATGACAAAAAAAAATGTTGATAGACCGAGAAGTCAGACTATTAACTCAGGGGAAGAACAGCTACAGGAAGAACTGAGATTCTCTCAGGGGAGGGGCATGTCCATCTCTACTGCTGGGCCCTCAGCCACGTCTGCTCGGACCAGGTTCTTCACTGAATGCACGCTCATTTAATTGTCTTTTTTTTTTTTTTTTGGTGTGTGTCCTGAAAATTAAAGGAAGAAAAGAAAGAACTGTGCCTGAGCATACCAATAAAAGTAAATGAGATAAATTTATCTATAAAAGGATAGCACTCTAGTAAAACAAAACAGAATAGATTGGTGTTATGGTGGCACTTGCCTAGCATGCACAAGTCCATGGGTTTAATTGCCAGCACCATAAAAAAATAAATAAATAAACAGTACTTTATAGCTGTGTCTAAGTCGGACAAGCTATCATTTCTTAGTGGCTTCATACCAACATTAAAAGCAATAAGAAATTTCATGTCCCTAATTACATTCTGCCCCATCTCAGGAGCAAGGCTGTTTCCCTCTCTGAAGGTAGTGCTCACAGGAAGACACTGACCACTCTTCAGCCTCTCTCCTGCACGGTATCTTTCGTAACCTTCTTGCCTTCCTTCAGTGGCCACCTTGCTTTCCACTCTGCACACAGCGGCCAATGCTGCTTCTCCTCTCCTGGGCGTGTGCCCGGAAACTCTGTTTGTTTTCTGGGTCAGCTCTTGCAGAAGAGAGTAAACTCCTGGGTTCCTCTTGGTCTGTGGATCCCTGGAATCCGGGAGCCCTGCTTGGTGGTTGTTTGGGGAATCAGCCACTGTGGCCTCCCCAGGCTGACTTTGAATGGTGCTCCTGAGTACCTGTGTGGTATGGATGTCACTGTAGGGAGCACTTCCTCCCGTGAGGAGCGTCTCCCGAGCACAGTGTCAGTGCAGGACAGGGCGTCTTGGAGTTGCCTTTCTAGCCGTATGTTTCATAACTGTCTCTTTGACTTACCAAGACCCCTTCGCACAGACGGTGACACTTCATCCCCAGCCATGGGCAGCTTTTCTGCCATCAGTCCAAGGCAGTGGATTTGTGCCTGGGATGGTATTTCTCACAGGAGAAGAGAAGGCTGTCAGGGTCCTCCAACTGCACTCGCAGCTCCTCATGACAAGAGTGACATGTTCTCAGTTTCAGCTCAAATGAAACCATTTCACCTTTTCCCCCTCGCTGACGCTGAGCTTTGCTTTCACCCAGAAGCTGGCGTCTGAACATTCCTATTCAACACACTGTGTGTTTGGCTCCTAATCCCAGGATGATGGCGTTCTCTGGAAGCTGAGGAAGGCCAAATGGTTTTTTGATGTCAGATAGTTTTCCTCCTAAATCGCATGGTTTGACAGGCTTCGCTGTGGCTGTCAGAAGGCTGGAGTGTACACTTGGCAGGATCACGCTTCATCCAGAAGAAGGAATTTTCCAGATGGGTTGGAAGGCTGAGGGGCAATATTTGGGAGACCAGGAAAAATTGTCAGCATCTAATTGATTGGAAATGCCTGCTCAGTCCAAGCCTCTCTTTCCTCCCACCTTGTTCTGCGGCCCCTGTGCCTCTCCCCCAGTCTGCCCCGCCCCCGCCTCTGTTAGAGGTAACTCCGAGCAGTCTGGGCCAGTTTTCCTAAGAGCTTTGTTTACTCGCTAAACCCACACAATGGCCGCTTTTGTCAGCCTGAAGGGCTCACGTACCTGTCCTCCCGTGTGGCTGAATGCAAGCATGGTTCTTGGAATTGCACCGATGGATCCAGCAAGCGTTTGTTCAGCCCAGGGTGAGGCGGTGAGGGTACAGCAGGGGGCTAACAGCTAGCAGCTGTGCAAACAGGCAATTACAGATGTGTGCGGGAACGGTGCCACAGCAGGGCATGGCAGCCTCCGGGGGCACTCACGCCAGCGCGGGGGCCGGACAGGGGAACGGCGGTCCTGGCAGAGCTGGGGGAAAGCTGACTGCGGGGAGGTGAGACCAGGATAATGTTGCTGTCTGTTTCGCTCCCAGGGTGGGGACCTTCTGAACAGAACCTGCTTAATGTGGGGTGCAAACAGAGGGCATGGGGGGGAGCCTGGGGAGCACCTAGGCAGAAGACGAGGGTCATGAACCCTGCGCTAGTTTGGAAGAACATTCCAACATCGATAGGAGGGTGGGTTTGAACCTAGGATGGGTGACAGCTCTCTTTCTGCAGTTGGGATCAGATGAGGGGCAGATTGTACCAGGGAAGGCTTACTGTTGAAAGCCCGGGCTCAGTTTTTCCTTTTCTACTGATGTTCTTAAGTGGCTTCCTGTATTCAATTTTGCTACAGAATCAGTAGCAAAAAGGATTGTGACTGTGAGAAAGTTCTACAAGATAATTGTTTTAGGGAAGTTGCTGGTGAAAGTGGCAGATGAAATGACATGCAAATGTCAAGTGGTTCAAACCAGCAGCCCTGCAGAGGACCATAGAGCAGAACAGCCAGGGCTAGCGGGATCTCGGGGCCCAGCATGCTGCCCAGGACGGTGCACGGGGCAGCTGTGGAAACCAGCTCTGTAAACTGCACGAGTTCTAAGCACGACAAAGACTGTCTTGAGATCAGAAGCCAAACAAAGGTAAGGAGAAGCAGGCCAGTTCCTCAAGGCACTCCTTCCCATGTCACGAGGGGCTGGTAGGGCACACAGACTTTTGTCCAGAAAGGTGTAGGGGACAGGCCTGGACAGACGAGGCAGAGCAGGCACTGGCAGAAAGATCCTGCTTAAACACAGCCTGCATTTTGCTTTTGCTTATAATCTAATATTAACTCCATCCATGTCTCTAAAGCACGTACCCGCTCTAACCCCGTCCTGCGCCCTGGCTGCCTCCCCATGCCCCTGCTGTTTTTCCAGGCTGCTCTAAATTTTCCAGGTTGTTGGAAGCACTGGAGATTGGGTGGCCTTTGAGAGCATCTTACATTAAAGCCAGTCACCCTGAGTTACGGTTTTTCCATCAGCTAACCCGTTTGCACCAAATTGCCCACGGCTGAAACTATTTTCTGATAGATAAATATTTTCAAAGTTGCTCTGTCAAGCCCAGTTTAGAAATGTCAGATTTGTAATGACTGCTCCCATCTGCGGCTTTTCCTCTCAGGCACTTGCTTTTTTCCCTTCAGAGCGACAAGCCAGTGCGTGGGTGGTGAAAGCCACACAGAGACGGCACAGAGAAGTCTTTGCTAACAGTCCTGCCTTCTGGAGAGTTCTCTCGGCATGCTGTTACTGTACAGTCCTTTCCGCCTCTCTCCTCAGGGCTGCCCGGACCCCGGTGGCTCTGGGAGGGACCTTGATGTTTAGTTTGCCCAGGACATCGCTTTTGTGGAAATTAGGAAGTGCTCATCCGGGAAACTTAAAGTCAGGATAGGAAATGGCTTTCTAGTGGAAACGATGGGCGGGATTATTATTTTAAAGCCAGTGTGAAGCTGAGCACAAAACGTGTCACCACAGTGAGCTTTCTTGTTTGTAGCCACCTTGGTGAGTGTGTGTGTGTGTGTGTGTGTGTGTGTGCTGGGAGTGAGTTTAAGACCTCACGTGCATTAGGCAAGCCCCCACTTCTGAGCCATGTCCAACCCCAAAGCCTCACTCAGTTCTCAGTGTTGATTGCGTCTCACTCAGCACCTGGCTCCCCCTCCCTGTGCTGATCCTCCCGCCTCGGCCTCTCATGTGATGGGAGTACAGGTATGAGCCACAGTGCTTCGCTCAGCTTATTTTTAACTGGCACAGAATTGTTCATATTTATGGGGCACAGTTGCTTTGAATGCAATACCCCATCTGTAAAGAGCAAATGAGGGCAATTAACACACACATCACCTCAACCATCCAGAATCTTCCAGCTACTTTCAAATAAATACACTAAAGTATTTTTCTCCTCTGTCAGCCTATTCTGCTGTAGGATGTCCTTCCCCTGTGTGTTTGTTACCTTTGTGCTCATTGGTCAGTCTCTCCTGACAGCCCCATCTGGGCCACCTTTAGGAAGCCACATCCTCTGCACTGCTGTGAGATTAGCGCTTTTAGAGTCCGCATGGAAGGGAGTTTGTCTTTCTGTCTTTGTCTTGTCTCACTTGAAAGAATGTATCCCAGGTTCCCTCATGCTGACACAGTGACTCCATCTTTCTTTGTGATGGACTACGTACATATGTGCTGTCCATCAGTCAGTGGATACCTGCACTGAGCCCACGCCTGGGCTGTTGTGAACCGGAGGGAGCAGCTGACATACTAGTTCCAAGTTCTTTAGATAAACCCAGCAGCATCAAGCAGTACCAGATTCTTCATCTCTGACCTTTCCAGAGCCAGCACCCGAGCTCTTCTCCGTAACGGCTGTTCAGCTGGCTCTCCCGCCAGCCAGCACCCACCTGTGTTTACTCATGTGGATGTCCTTGACAGTGGCCGCTCTAGCCACCGTGCGGGAGGGAGCTTCCTTGCTCAGCTGGTGCACAGCAGCTCCGAGGAGCAGGCGCAAAATGAGAGAGCAACAGCGGGACCCAGTAGTCCTGCAAGGAGTCCAGAAGAGGGCTTTGCATGCCTGTGACGGGGCTGAATGTTTTATATATATATATATATGTATGTATATATGTCATATATATGTTTATATACATATATATGTATGTCGTATATGTTTATATATATATATGTATACCATATATATGTGTTTATATACATATGTATGTCGTGTGTGTGTGTGTGTGTGTATATGTCATATGTTGAAGTCCCAGCCACCAGTGTGGCAGTATTTGAGGGTCTCTAAGAAAGATTTCTCATGGCCCATCTGCATAAACTACTCCCCCCCTCACTCCATGGGGATGCCACTCACATGCAAGGAGAGAGCCCTCAGCAGGAGCCACCACTGCGGGGACAGTGCCACCTCGCATCGCTAATCTCTTACTAGTCTAATGACATCAGAGATGGAGCAGAAGAGATGGCTCAGCGGTTAAGCACACTTTCTGTTCTTGTAGAGGAGCAGGGTTCAGTCCCCGGCACCCAAGTGACAGCTCGTAAGTGTCCATCTCTCCCGTTCCCGGAGCTCAGGCTCCTCTTCTGGGTGCTGCAGGCACTGCGTGGGCGTGTGCCACACAAACAAGAACAACAAGATCTTGAAGAAAGATGTGAGGGCTCTGCCACTCTGAGAGCCAGGGGGACTGGGGGAGAGCAACTTTGCTCCCAGTTTAGTTCACACTTGCCTTGCCAATCATATGTTCTGCTTTTCAGAGCACCTCCAGGCCCCCTTGTGTGGTGGAGAAACTCCAGCAGGACCCATCTCTTTCCAGGCACTGCTGAGGAGATGGCTCATGTCACCTGGGGCTCGGAGCACACACCGACGTCACATCTGCTTCCCACCATGTCTGCTTCCCCTCACATCTTCCTCGGCAGTGCAGGACTGTAAAGGCACCCTGAGCCGGGCTCAGGTCCTGGCCTGGGGACAGGATGGTCAGGGCTCACGGCATGCTCATCTGTCCAACCTCTTCACATCCAAAGTATTTCCACAGTTGCCATCTTCCATGGAACGGGCTGGCTGACCGTGAGCACGGAGCCGAGAGCCTTGGGAACTCCTTTTGGTCACAGTCACGTCGACCTCCCTGGGGCCTTCGACACCCACCCAGCCTGTGTGGAGAGGACCCCTGAGCGGCCCTGGCACTGCAAAGCCGGTGAGTAGTGATGTTAGGAAGCATGAGGTAAGTGACGCGGAGGCCTGAGGCTACAGAGGAGGGCGTGAGGGTCGTTCTGACCATCCACTTCCACAACTGAAACCCGCCTGGGGTAGGTGTCTCTGTGAGGGACGGTGTGTGGCAGGGCGCCCTCTGGGCGTGTCTGCAGGACTGCCTTGGTTCTACTAACTGAGGCGTACCCACTGTGGTGGCACCGTCCGGCAAGGCTGTCCTGGATTGTGTGAGGAGGGGCACGGTTAGCTGGGCACGGGCACCCACAATTCCCTCAGCGCTCTCTCTTCACTGTGCGTCGTGACCAGCCACTTTAAGCTCATGCTGCCTTCACGTCCCCACAGTGACTGCTTGGTGACCTGAGGCTGCATCATAAGTAAACCCTTTTCCCTCAGGGTGGCTTTGTCAGGTTTTTACCACAGCAACGAGACAAAGGGATTGAGACTGCTCAGTTAGAAGTTGGGTCAGCTTTCGCTTAGCCGGGAGCTGTGCACCCCTCAAAGCCAGAGCATTTCAGCTTTGCACTCCATGGGCAGAGCAAGGAGAGGAACCCCATTCCTAAGAGACAGAAATCAGGGTGAGGGCAAATGCTCACAGACTTGCTGGTGGAGCTGTGCCACTAGCCACACCCCCCTGCTGTTCACAATGTACAGGACTCGTGTGTGTGTGTGTGTGTGTGTGTGTGTGTGTGTGTGTGTGTGTGTCAGCAGACAGGACTCAAAGTCGCACTGTGAAAGCGGGCTAGCCTGGACTGAAGGAGGAGTCAGCACCCTAAAGGAAGTGAAGGGCACAGGGTCTATGTGAGTGTGGTCCCCGGGCCAAGGAGCGATGGGTTCAGAACCTCAGGGATGTCCAGGGAATGATGGGTTCAGAACCTCGGGGAATGGATGGCCAGGGAGCAATGGGTTCAGAACCTCGGGGGGGTGGTCAGGGAGCGATGGGTTCAGAACCTCAGGGGGTGTCCAGGGAGCGATGGGTTCAGAACCTTGGGGATGGCCAGACCTGGGCCTTCCGGTCCTTTGTTTCTTGTGAGCTGACAATGGTTTGACATTTTCTAAATGATCAAAAAAGAATCAGAAGAATATTTGTGTGTGTGTGTGTGTGTGTGTGTGTGTGTGTGTGTGTATGTGTGTGTGTGGGGGCTACATGTGAAGAGTGTATAACAGTCAAACTTCAAGAGAAGCTTTGTGCAGCCCAGTTGTGGGGTTCGTCTTGTCGGTCTGACTAAACTGAGAGTCACCCAGGAGACACCATGAGCATGTCTGTAGAGAAGACTAGCAAGGCTTACCTGAGCAGCAGAGACTTGCTCTGAGTATGGACAGTCCCCTCTGATGGCCTGTGGGTGCCTTAAGCTGGACACAAAGAGGAAAGCAAGCAGGATGCCAGCAGCCATCTCCCTCTGCCTCCTGACTGGACAAAGTGTGAGCAGCCAGCTTGTGAGCGTGCCTCACTCCACGCCTTCCCTGCCACAGTGGACTGCACCTCCTCAAACCGGGAGCCAAACTAGCTCTTCCTCCGTCTAGGTGCTTCCCGCAGAGTTTACACCACACAGGATCAGAGCCAAGAGGCTACTTACACACTACAGTGTTAGAGCCGAGATGCTGCAAAGAGACCAAGTGTGCTGCAAAGCCTGAGGGGCCACCTGCCTGCCTCTTCACCGGGAGATTTTCGACCTGTTCTGTAGAGCATCACAGGCGAGAACTTGGGCACGTCCCATCATGTTGGTTTTACAGTAGGTTGTGAGCGTGAACTGATAATGCGCTGAGAGGGTGATCTGTGGCCATTCTTATCTTTTAACTTCATTGTTCTCTCTGGGTCTCTGTCTCCGTCTCTGTCTGTCTGTCTCTCTGACGTGTGTGGTGCCTTCTCATCAGTATCTGGGCACACGCACACCTGAGTGCGTGGAAGGCTGAATGCTGTGTTTTCTTTGCCTCTCTCACACCTTATTGACCTGAGAAGTGATCCCCACCTGATGTGGAAGCCGTGGCTATGGCAAGGCCTCTGGCCTGCGAGCTGTGCCTGTCTCTACCCTGCGGTGACAGGGCTAGGGACTTGTGCAGCATGCCTGGCTCCCCATGTGGGTGCTAGAGGCTCAAACATAGTCCTCTCCTTGGCACACCAGCTCGTTCACCCTGCGGCCATCTTGCCAGCTCAGTGGAAGGTTTAAAAACAACGGAACAAGATTGAAGTCGCTGGGGTGAGCACCATTCAACAGGAATGGCATTTTCATGTGACGAGAACACAGCAGACAGTAGAGAAGACAGTAGCGGAGAGGCGCAGGAGGAAGGTGGGGACGCAATACCCAAGGACAGGACAGTGGAGACACCGCACAGTGAGAGGAAGCCAGTGCCTCTGAGGCCTCCAGAACAGGGGACAACCCGGTGTGCGTTAGCTGCTGGCTGTGACACCTGGGCAGCTGAGGCAGACGATACACCCCTCAGTTGGTACGGAGTGAAACCACAGCGGACACACGCACAGCCTCAGTTGGCACAGAGCAAACTCTCTGACACACTCACGGCATTTCTGGTCAGCTTCCTCACGGCAGAGGCGAGGGCGTCTGCTGACGTGAGGAACCGGCTCCGGGAAGGAACAGGAGGGGTCCCGTCACCCCAGCTGCCGAGTCAAGATGGAGGTTTGCCGGAGACGGGATCCAGGCAGCCCCTTGGCTTTAAAGACAGCCCTTTCCTCCCCAGGGAGGGGATCGCAGGACCTGGCTGTAAGCTGCTCTTCTCGCTTTCTTTGCGACTGCTGCGGCCGTTGGGGTTGTTTTCTTTCTAGTGAGGGTGCCTCTCACATTTCTCCTCACTGACTCAGTCCTGCCACTTTTTTTTCCCTCTACTCCCTCTGTAACTTATTAGGTTCTCGTTAAACAATTAAAACACACGCCCAGAGTTAGATTTAGAATTTTATACAGCTGTCAAAAACACCTGTGCCGTGAAGAGCGCAGTGACCACAGTGTCACTTCCCTTACCTGCACTCCAGAGAAATAGACATGATAGACGCGATACTTAAGTGTCACCAACGGTTGCTAATGCACCAAGCCTGTCAATTATGTCATCTGACAACCACAGAGGACAAAGGACCTCATGGCCATTCTACAAGGTGGCGGTGGAGGGCCTGGCACTGTGCTTCAGTCACTATTTCTACCCACACCGACGCTCCTCGGATCGCCGCTCAGGCTGTTACACAGACAGATTCTGGGGTTGGGTCTGGTTAAGATAGGTTTTACCTCAGTTCGGCTGTGCCTGCTTCAGCACCAGATGCGCTGCTTGCAGTGCTAGTTGGTGTGTTAGTGTCTTTTCTCTGTCAGGGTCTCACTGTTCTCTCTAGGCCTTCTTTGCTTGATGTCTGAGGAATGGAATGAAATTCGAAGGCCATGAGCACCGAGTCTGAACTTCTTGTCCTAATCCCACTCCCACTGAGACCTAAGACAAAGGAAGAGGACTTCACCCACGCCATTAAAATCAGATAATGAGGCTCCATCGTGGTTGGTCTGAGTTTGCGGATGCTTCCCCGACTCCTCTTAAGTTTTCCTTTCTTATCCTTAGTGTAGGGGATGTTGGTACTTGTCTTTTTTTCTGTGACAAAAAATACCCAACAAAAGCTATGCCAGGGAAGAAGGGCTTTATTTTGGCTCACAGTGTGAGGGTTCAGTGTGTCAGGGCATTGGGACTTTGAAGTATCTGGTCACCTGCGTCTGCAGTCAGGAAGCAGAGCCGCAAAGACCAGCCCTCAGCTTCTGTCTCCTTTGCGTCAGCCTGACCCCAGCCTGTGGAACTGTACTGCTCAGTTTACGTGAGCCTGTGCACCTCAGTTACACACAGCATCTCGATGACCCTGCGTAGGTCTGTCCAGAGGCCAGCCTGATCTAGATAGTCCCTCACATGTCCAGAGGCCGGCCTCCCGGGTAGATCCTGCAAGGAGACAGTCATAATTCACCATTGCAAAGGGCATCTGATTGTCCTGGTGAATCACTAAATGTTAAATGAAGGAAAAAAAATTAAAGACAATTGAAGAAGTCACAGTAGGAAAAGTTTGGAACACAGTGGATGAGTTTGTTAATTACCATTGTTGTTTGCTCTGATAGAGTAGCTGACAAGCAATTAAAGGACAAACAATCCAGTCCACCTGGTGGGTACCGTGTGGAGGTGGGTATGGTGTGGAGGTGGGTATGAGGCAGCTGGTCAAAGGCATCAGGAGGCAGAGACATAGACACTGGCATTCTGTGTTCTTCTTTCCCCTTTTCGGTTAATCCTGGCATCCAGCCCACAACCTTCAGTTCACTTCCTCATCCCCTGGAGATTTTGGCTCCCTACTTCCGCCACTATTTTCGCCCCAGTGTCTCCTTCATGTTTAGTTCTATTTACCAAGATCTTCACTACCCGAAACACAGAACATCCAGAGGGGTCTGCCTTCCTTTGCTGAACCTCTCTGGAAGTGCCTTCACAGACTGACACAGACGTGTATCCCCCAGGTGGTCTCAAGTCCTGTCAGGCCGACAGAGGTTAACCACCACACTGGGCAACGGAATCACAATAATTATGAAGAAAAGCTTCATCAAAGGCCACTAAGGGAAAAAGTGTAAGTTGCTTAAAACTTAAGCTGGAACACTGTATCACAGGAGACTGACACATGATGAAAGCACCGACTCTACTCGGTAACAATGTACCTGAGTGCAGCCATCAATGTTAGCTCACAGGCCCCCTCACACGCCCCCTCTCGCCCGAGGTGTGGATAATGATGGAGACCACGCATGAGGGGAAGGGAGAAGAGTTGGTGAGAACCTTGACCATCCCGTGGTTCCAACACAGCTGCTGTAAAAACATCTACAACTTAGACTGAATTGGACAATATGATGTTAACTCCCATGTTTCCAAAACTGCTTAAGGGGTTTGGAAAAGCAATGCGAACAGGCTAAAGGACTGAAGAGAGAGGTTATTCTTGTTCTGTAGACAAGCCAGGACGTTGTTCTGTTTTGGGCTGTGAAGATGTTGGCAAACAGGCCTAGAGGAACACTGGGGCAGCTAACAGTGGAGAGTGTAGGGAGCTGACATTTCCAGGGAAGGAGGAAATGAACCGAAGGGTCATCAGGAGGGTGGGGCCTGAGACCACTTGTCAACAGGCAGGGGTCTAAGGGGACAGAAACGCCTTTTGTTTCACGCCTTTCCCAAGCCTAGCCCAGCTCCCCTCACCACAGGAGATCTAGGATGCCTGTGAGGAGCAGATGGAGCTCCGCTCCCCAGCGCTGGGGAAGCTTTCAGCAGCGTTTGTCCTTGCATGAAGGGGACCTTTGAAGGAGACAAGCGCGGGCAGCTGGAGAAGTGCCTTCCCGGTTAGAACACCCCGAGCTACAGCAGAGGCAGCAGGGCAGACAGGGACACTGGATGGCAGGTTCCTGACACAGTGAGCGGAGGCACCTTGACGGGACGTGTTCTGGGCAGCGCGGCCACCCCCAAGCAGTGGGGGCTACCAACTGTCTAGGAATGCTCTCTCGAGTGCCCGTTCCTCATTGGGGACCTGACGGGAGGGTCTTTCCATCCTGTTGGTGACGGGCCCAGGAAGGGTGTCTGGACTGTGAGATCACAAACGAAGACAAGTGGGAGACAGAGACAACACGCTGTGACTACCCAGGACCCCGACACTGATAACCTGTGGGTCTGTCATTGCAGCTCAGCGGTTCAGAGCACAGCTGCTCTTCTACAGGTCCTGAGTTCAAGTCCCAGAACCCACATGGAGGCTCACAACCATTGATACTGGAATTTGGTGCCCTCTTCTGACATGCAGGAGTACATGCAGACAGAGCACCCATACATAAAATAAAAAGAACAGAACCTCAGGCTTCCTTCTTAACCTAAAACCTTTTAATTTTTTTTTTTTAATTCAGAAAAAGTCAATAATTGAGAAATGTATAAACAACCAAAGAAAACGCCATTTTTGGCTTCCATTGCTGGATGAGGCCATAGTGCAAACAGGGAAGCACTTTCATTTACCACTCACACTTTGTAAGTGACACTATCAGACACAGCCAATGTGTGACATGGAAACACAGGAAATGTATTTTGCACAAAACATGATATTTTATTTGCATCTTATGTCTGATAATGGGTTCATGCCCACATCACTATTTCATTTCAAGACACTTGTGTAATAGAATGAAACAGTGGAGGGAAAAAACCTCAACAGTCTGGCCTGTCAGACCACCAGGGGCACACTGCCAAGGTCCAGGCGTCCGTTTCTAGCTGACCGGCCAGCTTAGCCAGCTTAGCTCCACACGGAGCTCCTAGCAAGTGCCCCGGGCTATGTCCTAGAGGCCTTTTCTTGAGACCGCCATTTTCTCAGGCAAGATGTCAGCTGGGCCAGGCTCTCCCTCATCCCTGGATCTCTGCACTGTTCTTCTCTTGGGCCCCAAGCCCAGGGGCATGTCGGGTTCTGTGCCCGAGCTGCTAAGTTCTTGTGTCCAGATAGAGACATGTGGTCATGGGAGAGAAGAGTCTGTCTTTTAAGAAAGACGATGAATACACTTCCAAGGAGAAATGGGCTGGAGCAGCCGGGATTCCTAGAAGCTCCGTGGCACACTGTGGTGGACGGGGTGTTTGTGCCCGAGGCTGCAGGGGCCTTGAACTGTATGGCCTTCTCAAGCGTGTTCCGTTAGGAGTCCACCTTGGGGTGTCGGGTTTCCAGAGAGGAAGCTGGATGCCCTGGCTCTGAAGGTCCAGGCAGTTGTGAGCTACCCAACATGGCTACTAGAGAACAGACTTGGGCTCTCTGGAAAAGCGGCAAGTGCCCTTAGCTGCTGAGTCACCTCTGCAGCGTCCTGCCCATCCTAGTGACCCCACAGTCTAGCGAGACGCAGCACAGGCTCAGTGCCCTCTGCTTGCACCACTGCCCTTCCCACTGGTGACCCTGACAAGCGAGAGCTGAGCTGGGGGACTCTGTGCTGAGTCCTCCACTGTGGGGGTCTCCTGAGAAGATCGCTGAGCCAGCTAACTGGTAACTAAGCAAGAGACGCATGGCTGGGGAGTTCAGCATTGGACAGCTGAGGAATGGTGAGGTGGCCATGAGATGCCCGAGCATGAGGTCAGCCATTGACCGAGCCGTCCTTTCACGCGTGTAAGGGGCGAAGAACAACTGGTCGAGTTCAGAACTAAGCAAAAGTGATGGCCACAAAGAAGGGTGGGATGCAGAGCTCTGGAGAGCGGGCTCACCATGTCACACAGGTCAAACTGGAGGACTCCTGGGCCTCCCCTTCAATAGGACAGCAGACTATGCGACAGCGTCAGGGGCTAGCACGCCAATCTACCCGGCACGATGCTTGTGAGGCAGGGGCCATGTTTTGCTCTTGCTTTTGTGGTGGCGTCTTCCATGTTGCTCCAGCTAAAGTGATCCAGCCAGCTCGGACACCTGAGCAGCTGGGGTGACAGGCACCACCGTGCAGCTCTCCAGGGCCACAAAGCTGGGCAGTCAGAGGCACGTGCCAGGCTGGCACTGGCATTAAGTTTACCAGCGAGGGCTGTTTTCTGAAGAACAGAACGTACGCTTCATGACGCGGACACGCAGCGTGACCTTGATCCGTGCCCACACCTGCATGGCTGCCCGTGGGGCTGTTTTCCCTGGTTGAGTTGGCATCTTTGGTATGCCATGATGGATGTCCCACGTTCTTAACCGTCTTCCCAAGGGCACGGAGAGATCTTTGGGGTTTTTGTGGGGGCCCTAGCAAGGTGACAGGCTCACCCCAAATCAAAGCAGGAAATCATTTCTAGGCGTCACCTCTGCTTGAGCTGTTCCCCTAACATCTCTGTGGGCTCCTCCCGGTATCTACTGAAAAGGCCTCTACTCTCCCATCCCTGCAGTAGCTGACCCCTGGCCTGTCACTCTCTTCTGGAGGCCTGGCCCCTCCTGCAGCGATTCCCACAGCCCACAGGACCTGGCTCCTCCTTCTCCACGACTCCAGCTCCCCAGACCCTAACATGCCAGCTGCCGTGATAATGTGCATAAGCAGAGCCACGGCTGAAGACCTCAGGTGACGGACAAGCCCCAGGAGGCGCTGCCAGGATGGTGGCCAGCATGAACATCTGTCCCTGGACGCTCCACAAAGACCTCTGCCTGCAACTCATTGCTGCCCCCTGCAGGCGAGGGCATGAGCTGCTGTTCAGAAGATTTGAGGGAGCTTCATAAGCCATCCATGGTAAACTTGGACAAGGAGAAAAACAAAAATCTCTATTTTCACCCCTGACTTACTGATATTAAGTATTTTCTTGGCAAGCTCCCCTTGCAATGTTTATTATATTAGTGTGGATTCACGGCTAGTGATATTTTTTTCTGTCTCCAGTACAATGCTCACTAATTTTCCACAGTACTTGCCAGGTATTGCAGAAATCTCAGGAGGTGATTGTTGCCCATCACACTTTTGATGCCAAGATAGCTACTAGATACACCAGCGGGTCATTTTATTAAGAGTGTAGCAAAGAGGCCTGTATACTTTACAGGCTACACAGTCGAGGACACCCAGGGTGTTCCACAGTTACTTTGTAACATTTTGGTGGTTCTGTCAATGCCACCAGCTTGCTCCCAGAGCATTTATACCTTCTGTTTCCAAGGCCACAGACTCCGTGGGCCACAGGCCACAGACTGGGCAGTGAGGCCTGGGCGGACGCCCTGCGCATGTATGGTTTCAGAATTGTTACTTTCTAAACAACAGTGAGCAGCAAAAATTGATGTGAAAGTTCCGAGGTGGGAGCCTGGAGGTGGCGCAGAGGGTAGGGAGCATGCACTGTGGGAGTGTGGGCTGGTGAGGAGGCTACACCGCATCATGTCAGGGACCAGAGTGACTGGGGGTCTCCGTTCCACAAGGGTCCTGGGGCCAGAATCCTGTGCGGCCGAGGAAGGGCTCATTGCAGTTTGCGAACTGGAAAACATTTCACAGGTGTCCCTGGACAGCTGAAGAGGCCTCAGGGTGTGGGAGTGCGGGCTTCCTGATTTCAGGGTGGGAGGTCCTATGAGTAGTAGATGGAATCCTGGGGTGCAGAAAGGTTCACGTGCAGCAGGACCTTGCTTTAGGAAAGACCTTGGTGCAGGCTGAATGTGAGCGCTGGCATGAGAAGGCTGAGCTCTCCCCGGTGCCAGCTCCCATCAGCGTGTCCATCCTTCCATAGTTCTCCCACTGCAGCCTCTTTAGCCTGTGCCTGGCGTTGAACCCGTGGCTGTGTGTCTGTCAGGCAGCCCTCCACCACTGAGCTACATCACTGTTTCCCAAATGCAGAACTCAGGCTGGCTTTGAACTCATAGTTCTTCTGCTTCCTTCCCTTCAGCACTGGCCTGCCAGATGTGCCATCCTAGTTACCATGACAAAAGTCACTGTGTGTACGGGGCTGTTCTGCCCTCACAGAGGGAGACACACCTTTAACTGGCATTAAGGACATTTGCACGGAAACTGTGCCCTGGCACCGGATTTCTAATCCAGACAGACTCCACCTGCTTCAGCCTGAACCTCCAAACCCAAGCAGACCCTTACCCCAGAACCCGAGATGCCAGGCTTTCTTCTTGAGTGTGGGTGAACCATCTGGCCTGACGGGGCTTCACAGCAAGGCCAGAGAGAGGATGGCCACAGGCAGGGACAGCAGAAGTGAAGATACGCTGCCTTGTTGCCCTTTCTGCTTACTGCAGTCTCTGGAGGCTGCTGGGTGAGGGAGACAGCCCAGGGGACGTCACCACCCACACTGCTGCTTCTGCAGACGCTGCCGTGAAAACCTGGGCAGTCACTTAGTCACCGAAGTCCTCAGTTTAGAGTGGCGGCCTCTCTGACTTCCTGTGTCTGTCTCTCTGTTTCTGTCTCACTGTCTCTGTTTTCAGTCCCCATGTCTCTCTCTCCATCACGGTGTCTCTGCCTTTCTATCTGACTCAGTGTCTCTGTCTCTGTGCCTGTCTCCATCTCTCGGTTTCTGTCTCTCTCCATCTTTGTCTATCTCTGTATCTCTGTCTCTTATGACTGGCAGACAGACACACATACACAGCCCTGCTATTTAATGCTAGGAATGCCAGGCTCTAAGTTTCTCCTCTCATTTCTCCCCTCAGGGCCTGACACATCCTTACAGCCTCACATTTGCATACACAGGCAGAGTCTTTCCTCAGATCCTCTGTGTGTTTTGAGGCTGAGTGCTAATATCGTACAAACGGCTTTGGGCTCCTGAAGAAGACACTGCTATAGAATCTCAAATGACTGTGGAGTCATGCACAGCAAGAAGGCCATGGCTGTGAGCTGGCACGCTGGCGATGTCCAAGTTGTCACAGGGACAAGTCAACTCAAGCTGTAAATCAAGCCCTCCAGCAAGCCCCGGGGGCCCCATGGTCATGATCTTAATATGGTGTGAACTCTTTACAGCATGAGCGTGTAGTTCCCTGCCAGTGCCAGGTGAAGTGTGCGTGTGCGTGCGTGCGTGTGTGTGTGTGTGTGTGTGTGTGTGTGCATGTGTGTGTTTTTTTCTCTAGAAACAAAGCAGTACACAAGTGTGCCATCCCCAGGCAGAATTCTCAAGTGGCCGCCCCACCCTGGGCGGTGTGAGCACCCTTCCCCACCACGGAACATGGCAGTGTGAGCATTTTTCATGTGTAATTAGGCAGGGTAAGGCGATCCTCCTGCCGCCGGCTGCCCCTGCCGCTGCCCTGAGAATGGCTTCCAGATTCCACCCCCATCTCCTCTGTCTAGACTCTACGTTGCTATTTTTTTTCCCTCCACCCTTAAAGCAGACTCCAATATAAAATGCCAAAAACAGAAGTTCTGCCCCTCTTTCTCATAAAGATGTGGGACAGAGCTCACTCTGCCAGACGAGCCGGGGCCCCAGACTTTCATAAGACACGTGTCGTCTGAAGCTGACATTGAAGATTGTCCAGGCATTTCAACGGGTCATGCAAACTTTTTCCTTTTTTTTTTTTCTTCTAAATATGGTTTTCATTAACAAAGCGAGTATTTCTGAGAGGTGTGGTGCTGTTTGGAGGTGGGGTGCTGGGAGGGAGCAGAAGGCCAGGGGCTGCTGCTGGGGTTGGTGCTAAAGAGTGTGCGTTCTGGGATAAAATGGCTTTGAGGGGTGAGGGACGCTTCATCATTCCGTCATCAGGGGTGGGGCTTGGTGAATATGTCGTTCATTCAAACTAAAAAGTCACATTAATGAAAGAAGACAGAGAGGCCCTAAGGGCAACATTTCCACCCTCCCGGATGGAAGACCCAGAATTTTTCTAACTGTGACCTCAGAGGCATCATGATCACGTGAGAGTCCAGGAAGCTGAGACCAGTGCTGATCCCACAAAAGTGAGGTGAGTTGGTGCTGTGGCCTGTGAACAATCCTGTCTAATCTTACCTCAGCCTCCTGCAGCATTTAGCACGCCGTGGCTCCTGTTCTGGCTTCTCCCTCATGCGTTCAAGCAGTGATGGCCCAGATGTTAAAACCACAGGCTGCTCCTCAGAGGACCAGGTCCGATGGCCAGCACCCACGTGGAGACCCACAAGCGATGTAACTCCAGTTCCAGCAGATGTGACTCCCTCTTCTGGCCTCTTAGAACACTGCGTGCAGGCAAACCTGCAGACATGGAAAACAACATTTTAAGTTCAAGAATGATGATGTAGACGGTGACCCCAGTAGATGAGGTGATGTTGTCTTCTCTGAACATAGCAAATGTATTGGGATTTTTTTTTTTTCAAAAGTGAGAAGCTAGATCTGTTCCCATCTATCTCCCTGATGCTTCTATTGCTACGAAGAGACGTGGTGGCTCAGTTCTATGTCTGATTCACAGGCAGGAGACAGAGAAAAAGAGAGGGAGAGAGAGAGTTAAACGTAAGTACTTGGTTGTGCTTTGTACCGTAAGTGCTGGAGGATCTTTTGCTAGTTGTAGCAGTCAGCTCTAATTGTGAACTTGACAGAACCACCCTCTACCTGGGCAGAGAATCTAATGAGGAGTTAGATCAGGTTGGACTGGGACCCTTCTGTAGAGGACTGTCCCTATCAACAGTTGAGGTAGGAAGTCCCACCCTGGCCACGGGCGGCACCACTAGCCTAACGGCAGTGGGCAGTCAGGAAATGCAGCTGTTTCCTTGGCTCTCACTGTGAACTTGAGGCCACCAGCCATCTTAGTGCGGCTGCTGAGGCCTCCCCACTGGATGGGTCCAGAGTTTAGATGCTCCCAGCTCCTCAGACGCACCCCCTTCCCCAGGGACGTATGAACAGGGGGAAGATCAGCAGCTTAATTGTTTCAAATGTGATCCCACAGGAGCTGAGTGCTAAGCAGCGATGCAGCATCGATTTGGAAATTGCTGCCCCAGCAGTGTCCTGGAAAATACGGCAAACAGGAAGGGGGAGCAGAGACCCCGTGATCCGGGAGAGCCCCGGTCTAAGGAGATGAAAGGAAGGAGGGGTGTGCTGTGGAAGGAGATGAGGAAGCGGCTGTGGGAGGGGGTAGGCGCGGTGGCCAGGGAAGGAGGAGGCTGCACCAACTGTGGAGACAGGACCTTAGTGAACAGAGGCCTGGCATGCAGAGCTGTCCGTGGTGTTAGGCCACTGCCTCCTCTCTTCTTAGAGAGAACACACACAGTGTGTGGGCATGCCTAGTGTTTTACCAACTATGCAGTCATCCTTAAACAGCGCAGCTCAGGCTGAGGCCTCAATTCTGTTCTAATGCTTTGTTGTTCACGATTATTTTTGGTCCCTGTGTTAAGGGTAGGTACTTGCCCCACACTGTGTGGGCGTGGAGGTCGGAGGTCAGCTGGCAGGAGCTGATTCTCTTCTACCATGCAGGTCTCAGGGATGGCACTGATGACCCCAGGCTTCGCAGCTCTTACTCCCGGAGCCATCCTGCCAGCCAAGATTTGCAACTCTTTACTTAAGGGAGGAGCAACGAAGACCCAACTTTCTGCTAAAACGTGTCAAATAAATTTTATTCATCTCTGTGATGGCGACCCTTCACACGTAGGAAACACACTCCTGGGGGTGTCCGGAGTTTTAACTAATGAGGGAAGGCCCGCCCTGCCTGTGGTGGCCCTGCCCCATCCTGGGGTTCCTGGAGCTGCTCAGCACTCGTGGCTCTCTGCACCCGGACTGCAGGTGAAGGGCCGGCCCTGCGAGATTGTGTGCAGGCTGATTTTGCTTGGGTGACCTACAGTCTGCTTAAAGCAATGGGCTCTGATGATCGCGCTAGCCTTACCTGCATCTGGGGTGACACCAGGCAGCACCCGCTCCAGGCTCTGTGGCTGAGCACACTGCGTGCCTGAGGGGGTGAAGCCTTCTCTAGAAGGCACCGGATCCACTGGCTGTGAAAAGGAGAGTGTGCAATGGCTGTGAACTCCAGGCTGCCGTTTATGGGACTCCTGCTTGGTTCCTGATGTCAGGAAAGATGTCCCCAGCTAAAATCCCCGTGGCACGCTCTGCTGTCTGTAGAGACTGTGTTGTGTAGACTCTGTGTGGATTGAAGGGTAGAAGCCAGGTCCTGGAACACATCGTTTCCCCGCCGTGGCTGAGAACCTGTTTCACCAGCACCACACAGCGGGTGGGCGTGAGGGCGTGGTAAGCTTCCTCTGTATCCATCTAGGGCAGTGGCCCCCACCTCCCTAACGCTGCAGCCCTTTAATAGTTCCTCGTGCTGTGGTGACCCCCAAACTGAATTGCTCTGTTGCTACCTCATAACTGTAATTTTGATACTGTTGTGAATCATAACGTAAATGCCTAATGTGAAGGGTATCTGAGGGGCGACCCTGAGGGGTCTCGACCCACAGGTTGAGAAGCACCGCTCTAGCATGTCACTGGTGAGTGGGACAGCGAGTCCTGGGCTACAGGCCTCCTTATGTAAGGCTGGGACCACGGCCCCAGGAGAAAGGAGATTTCTTTGCAGTGGCTTTGTTACTCTTGAGGAAAACTGGAAGGGTCTATTTTTATTTCCTAAACGATGATCACAGATTCTTTTGAAATTTGGTAGGAAATTTCAGCTACACAGGGGCTAAAGGACTCATCTCCATGCTTCTGCTCCAGTTAGAATGAGGAGGGACCAGACCCCACGACAGCCTGCTGATGGATCTCACTGAAACACTAGCCTCAGTGCCTCATCTGCCAAACACGTGGCCGAGGGCGGGGTGCCAGCCACCATGGGAACAGCGGCCTACAGTGCAAACCTCGCTGCTGCAGGGCTCAAATTCCGCACGTTGGATTTTTCTTCTCTGTTCACAGAAGAGAGCACAGGCCCGAGTTGTTTTCAGAAGACCGAGCAGTTCTCATTTAAATTATTCAGAAGTTGTATTTGGCTGAATGTTGGGCTTCGTTCATTCTTAGGCCGGGATCACTTCCAAGAATTGTTTTTTTTTTTTTTTTTTTTTTTTTTAATTTTTTTAAAACCCAGTGACTTTGGTAGCTGAAGAATGGAGCTACTTTAGTGAGAGAGCCCACAAACCTGGCTCTTGACACCACAGGAGAAGTCTGAGGGGGTGTGGGGGATGAGGCCGTGGGTGCTGGGTGCCCCCTGGGAGCCGCAGAGTGGGTGGGGGAGGGGCCTTGTTCTGGGAGAAGGCGCAGCCCTGATGGCTTAGCGGGGTCAGGGTGCTGTCAGCAGTGCTCTCCACCCCAACGCTGAGGGTGAGTGGGTAAAGATGGACCTATTCATTAGCAACTTGGCGCTCACTGTGGGCCCAGGGAAGTTCAGTCCCGGGGCTTGGTTCACATTTTCTTTTCTTTGGAGCTGGGTTGTGAGAGCTGTGTTCCAGGGGAGTCACTCACCAAACATGAGTACAGCTGAGCAGAATTCAGGGTCTGATTGATTAATGGGATTAACACAAAGGGATTAGTTTAACGTCAGAGCAGGGAGGGAGGGACAGGGAGAGAGAGATACAGAGAGAGAGAGGGAGAGAGAGGGAGAGACAGAGAGAGAGAGAGGGAGAGACAGAGACAGACAGAGGGGGGAGAGAGAGGGAGAAACAGAGAGAGGCAGAGAGAGAGGGAGAGAGAGGGAGAGACAGAGAGAGAGACAGAAGACACAGAGAGACAGAGAGAGAGAGACAGAGACAGAGAGAGAGGGAGAGAGCACAAAGAGCTTTAGAGCTCTCTCTTCTTCACCAGGGTATTTTAATCTAAGCCAAAGTAGATTTGATTTCATTTCAACCCAATTTAAAAAACATTTATTCAATTTTATTCAGCATCTCCTGTGTGCCAGGACCTGAGAGTACCAAGATAAATAAGGCAAAATGGAGATAGACATAATCACTAGCATGTGCTGTGCTGCGGAGTGGAGGTACGTGTGAGCGGGCCTGGAATACAGCGCAGCCGGCCCTGGTGACAGACAGCGTGAGAAGCCCAAGTTCTCCCGCTGTCGCTCTGATTTTCCCAGGCACACGACGCGCTCCCTGTCCTCAGCACCACGTGGGTCCATGCCTTCGGCACTGTGCCCACTGCTGGGCGCAGCCTGCTCTCTCTAGCACACCTTTGCACTCTTACGGCTGTGGCCACCACGAGTGGCACCAGGCTGTGTGTCTGACTTTCCTCTCCACTGTTTCTGCACTCTGGTTAGAAGTTGGGAGCTGTAAAGGAGGGAAGAATTTAGGAGGTGTTCAAGGAAACAGCTGTGCCACACTCGCTTTGCAGGTCCTGGCTGGAAGGGAGAGAAATTCCCGGGGAGCAGGAAGTTTTGGGCATTTCAGGCGATGTGTGACCTGGCCCTCACTTTCTTTGGCTTGCAAAGCCCACTTCTCCTCAGCGATGGGATCCGGGTCCACCTGGGTCTCTACCATTATCTCAGTCTCTAAAGCCCAGCACTGGCCACAGCACCCGACCACTGTCTACTCTCAGGCCATGTTGGCAACCTCTTCTACTTGTAAAGTGAGCTGCCGGGGCGCTAGTGCTGTGGGGTGACCCCGGCACGCCTGCTGTGGTGTCTGCTTCTTCTGGTTTCCATAGAGAACTGCTGTGTGTGTGTGTGTGTGTGTGTGTGTGTGTGTGCGCGCGCGCGCGCGCGCGCGAACACACGTGCATGGGTGCATGTGGAAGACAGAGGGCAACCTTGGCTATTATTCTGTACATGCCATTTGCCTTTTTTTGGTTTTTGGAAGGGTGTCTCACGGGACCTAGAACCCCGCCTGTGTCTGCCTCCCTGTGCTGGTATGACAAGGGCACCCCACCACCTAGCTTGTGCATGAGTTCTGGGGGCTCTGACTGAGGTCCACGCTCGCTCTGTAAACACCTTTGCTAATTAAGATTTCTCCTTGTCCTGCCGAGCAGACTGCAGACAGGGTTTGGGCTCATAGCTCATCAGGACGTGAGCCCAGGAGAGGAGGAGCCACGAGCAAGGATGCAGGAGCCGGCTTCCCACAGTGGACATTGGACCGTGAGCCTCAGAAGGCCTGTGGGACGCTCCTCTCATCTTAAGGAGCAGGACTTCACTCATTGACTCCTGCCCCTGTGAGAGCTGAAACTTTAGGCCACCAGGCCCTGCCACTGCTGATGGTGCCGGGGGGGGGGGGGGGAAGGGGAGAGTCTGCCTCAGAGAGTCCAGGAAGGCGGGTGCTCAGAACAGGGTTGGCCACTGGTGAGGAGAGGCAAAGACATCCATCCTGCAAACTCGAACAAGCCACCGGGCCACGAGGTCAACTGTGGGTTACGTCATGTAGCAGGAGTGTCTGTTTTGGGTGCTGAGGGGGGGGGTGCTGTGTGGTTATTGCAGAAAGGGAGACGACAAGCCGAAGCTCACGAGGAGCCATGTAACAGGATGGCTGGCCAGCTAGAAAGAGCATTGCCCAGGGTGTGGTGGACTCAGCTGTCTGCACAAAGGAGTATTCCTAAGTCTTGATTCATACCTCAGTGTATGAGAGAAAGGTGCTATGTGTGTGATTGTGTGTGTGCTGTGTGTGTGTGAGTTATGTGTGTGTGTGTGTCCCAAGCTTCCTTCTAAGACCCACCAGCTATTTAGTGAGCAAAGCCTTAGCTTCAAGAGAAATCTTAGTAAGAGCTTTTCATCTGATCTAGTGAACAGTCACCCTGGCAGCCCCCTCTGACAAGATGCCTGATAACCCACCTCTGCGTCTCTCCCCAAGATGGTGCCGGGCATGGGGTGTTGGCAGGACGCATGGCAACATTTCTTAAGCTGCCTGTGGTGGAAACCTACTTCTTTTGAAAATTTCCAGTATGAGGCTAATGGATATTTTGTAAAGTATGAAAAAAAAAAAGTTACCAGAATGAGATGAGAAAAGGCGTATGAAATCCAAGCTCGAATTTTTTATGATTAGGTTGAATGAGCATAAAAGCTCTCTGTCAGACTAGCATAAATGTTTTTCCATACTTACTGTCAGTTCTGGACTTATCTTGTCATAACTGGCAATGGGTTCCACAGACTGGTACCAAGCCAGGGACCACAGTGGGAACAGCTCCCTCTCTGGAACTGTGACGTCTTCAGGCTCAGCCTTGGTCTCTAGGGAAGGGCCCGTGTCCTCTTGGGTCTTACTCAACCCGCATGGGTGGGACTCTGTGTCCTGGCACCTCCTGGCATACCCTCCTTTTATCTGTTGGTTGGCACACACCAAGGCTCAACTATCCCTGCCCCCGGCCTATGGCCCATGACTCACAAGGCTGGCCATGGCTGTGCCGCATTGTAGCTGTCCTGTGGGGCTCAGCCCCCAGTCCCTCCTCTCCTCCCTTGCTCTGGAGTATGGATGCCTCCAGGGCCCTTAGAGATGTGGAGTGTAGCATCTCCAGGCAAAGGCCATCGACACTCAGACTTTCTTGCTCTTGGGTCTTTTCCAGCCCTCCATAGGTTTCTGAAGGAATCTTTCTCCACGATTCTCTCTCTTGTGTCTAAGCTCCTCAGTCCCATCCTGATGGTGGGTGGGACTCTCCATTTGCCTCCACTGTGGGGGACCCGGGCTGGTGAAGGCAAAGACTGGGAGAGAAGGAGCCCGCCCTGGGGCTGTGTCCACTGGCTCTCCTCTGTAAGAAGCCCCAGGCTCCCCTTCTCCACCAGCAGCAAGTCTCGGGGTGACAAGGCACCCCTCCTCTCGGAAAAGCCAGGGGCATCCTGGGAAGTCTCGGTTTGTCACCCTAGATCATGCAGAGGGCAACTGCAGGCCGGAGCGCAGGTCAGGGCTGCCAGGAGCGATCCCAGTGCTGCATGTGAGGGGCGAGTGTTCAGAGTTGCGTGTGACTGCCTCACAAGACCTCAGCCGCCTCTGAGTGTGCGCACAGTCACTTGCATGCATGGCAGAGTCAGAACAGGTGAGGGAGGAAGGAAGTGAGCTCTGGGCTGCCAAGGAGACGCCGGCAGGGGCTGGGATAAGGAGGGGTGCCAGACTGCAGACTGGGTGAGGGTAGGTGCCGGGAAGAGCTGGGTTTGCATCTTGACCTGTCTGCGGTATGAACTTGGAGTCTTCCCAGTGTCTCCAGTGTGGTTCCCGTCTGCTACAGAGGATGAGGCCCCAAGGTTCTAGGACTTTGTGACTAAGAAAAGAGTAACATTAACGATAAGAAGGAAGTGATTCTGGGTAGGTGGCTGGCTGCAGACAAGGGTTTTCTGTGTGTGCATATGTGTCTGTGTGTGTATGAGTGTGTTTGAGTGTAAATGCACATAATGCATGTGTGTATAGGGGCCAGAGGTCAAGTTTGAGTGTCATTTCTCTGACATCACGCACTATTTCGCCGTCTCATTTCTTACGTGCACGTGATTTGCCTGCGTGTAAGTCTGAACAGTATGTGTGTGCAGTGCCCACAAGAGCCAGAAGAGGGCGACAGATCCCTCCGAACTGGAGTCACACCGCTGGTGTGCTGTCTTATAGATGCTGAGAACCAAATGTGGGTCCTCCGGAAGAGCATCCATCTCGCTCTTAACTGCTGCGATGTCCACCTCTCCACATCTCATCTGAGTTTTTTTTGAGACAGAGTTTCTCTCACCAGCGTAGGACTTGCCAACACCACTGGGCAGGCTAGCCAGCAAGCCCTGGGCATCATGCGTCTCTGCTTCCCACTGCTGGCCTTGCAAGCCGATGACATCACATCTGTTTTTAGAAACCCAGGTCCGGGCGTCCATAGCAAGCACGGCACTAACTGGGCACCTTCCAGCCTCAGGGTTTGTTTCCATGCCCTTGCCCAGGTGAAGATTCTTCAGTGTCTTCACCACTAACTTGGTGGCTGCAATTTCTGTAGCTGTGGTCAGACAACTGTCGAGGACTTCCGTCCCATCTCCCTGCTCCCTGGGGCTCAGGCTCAGGAGACCTGAGAGCGGTTTCCAGAAGGGGGAAGTATTTTGGAAGCTCTTAGGAGACTGGAGATAGAGGCCAGGCTGCTCTTCTTCACCCGGCCCGGACGGAAATGAGAAGGGAGAGTGGACTCCTTGCTGCACTGTTAGGGAGCGTGTCAAGAAGTGTGTGCAAACAGTTTACCCAAGCGGAGCGGTGTTCATGCCAGCTCCCGGTCAACCAATACCTGAAGACAAGTTACGCTGAGCCTCCCTGGGAAGTCCTGTATTTGGCTAACGTATTAGCTATTTCTGGTTTTGTGATAGAATGTTGTGACCAAAAGGAAGGAGAGTTTATTTAGGCTCACAGTTTCAGGGTTGGGGTGGCTTGGAAGCGGGAAGCTGAGGGATCATAATCTGGTCACACAGGAAGCCAAGAGTGTGATGCAGGGCAAGGCTGGAAAGCCCCAAAGCCCAGCTCCGGTCAGGGATGGCCTCGTTCCTGCAAGGCTCCATCTCCCAGAGGTTCTGTGCCCTTTCCAAACTGCACGGCCCACAAGAACCAAGTGTTCAAGTATGGGAGCCTTTGGGGAACATTTATCCCCCCAACAACCACTCTAGGCCGTGTACCTCAGGCTCCTCTCATGTCTGAGAAGACCGAGGCCTCAGGTAGTTTCGACCTCCTTGCCCTGAGTCATGTGGTGGGTGAGGTCTGGCTCTCCATTCTGGAACCCCGTGGCTGGTTATCAGAGCATGTCTGAGTAGACCTTTGGCTCTCTCAGACCATACCGTCATCTATAGCCAGATAACTTACTACCGATGAACTAGTTAAGTGATTGATAATCGGTGTTACTTGTGTTACTGTCCTGTGCCAATAAACTTTCAGCAGAAAATTACTGAGAAGAAACTGTCTCAACCTCCTAAAGTAATAACTTTTCAGCCGTCAGGGATCACATCATTGAAGCTCACGGGGCTAGTCAGGAGCGTCACAGACAGCCGCTGTCATACTAGGTGAAATGCCAAGAGATTTGCCCAAATATAATCATCAGAGGGGCTGGGCAAATCCTCTTGCACTCTAGATAATTCCATTTGGAGAACACAGATAGAGTGTCGGGCCCCGTTCGCACAAGGCCTGTCGCCGCGGCTCACTGACAGATGGTCAATGTGTTTCACATCAGCTTGCTGTGTGCATTATGCAAGTTGGTAGGAATTACGAGTTACGCAATTTTACAGAGAAGCTTGTGGCCGCCATGTGTGATGCGGACCTGCTGTGTGATGCGGACCTGCTGTACGGGCTGCCGGCAAATTGCCTGAGACAGAGTGAAACTCCGGGGACGCGGTGCGCAGTGCTTGTTTGTCTGGGAGGGCACAGAGCACTCCTGCCAGGCTTCTCAGTGATGCTGAGAGGGACACGGAGCACCCTAAGGGAGGGTGCCCTCCTTTCAGTGACGACCATCAGAAACTGGGGTGCAGAGACCAGGGAGGTGCACGCAACGCTCCCGACTCTGGCTCGCTGCTGTCTCCACCCACTGTCTGGTAGCTTCTGTGGTGGCTACGGAAGAGGCTGAACTTGGCATTTGAGGGAGGAGGATCTCCCCTCAGTGATGCTAAACTTCATCCAAGCTGGAACTGTTTCCAGGATGGAGGGCGGCCCCAGGTGGTCCAGCAGGGGCTGTGGGAAAGGACCCAGGCAGCCAGCAGTGATGGAGGCCAGCACACCCCATGTGCAGTCACCCTCAGATGGAAACTTCTACCCTGAAGCTCACCAACGACCCACTGTGCCACTGTGACAGGCCAAGCTCCAGACCTCCGCTGAAACTGAGACTTCCTCCCTCAAGAGTATACTGCAGGGGGATGGCTACCCTTCCCATAGTTAACACATGCACAGAGCTGCTGGGCCATAAAGCTAGCTCAGAGAAGCTCAGGCAAGGACAATGAAGACCAGGCCTTCCAAAATGATAACCAGGGTTTATAACTCATAACGCCAGGCCTGCTATATTAAAGTGGAAGACTTTTTGAACTGCAACTTTTAAATACCATTCCAATGTTCTTCCCGCTTTGAAATACCCCCAATTTGAATTTTATAGGGATTATTTTTATTATAGGTAAAACAATTAAATCCCCATATTGAAGGACATAAACCTTTTAAGGCCCTTCTCAGGCTATCAAAAGAAAAGGACGCTTATATTTAACAGGTGTGACAGCCCAGTGCAAGACACTGCTGGGAAGGAACTTGATACTTCCCAGTGACAAACATTAAATTAATCCAAAACATCTTTTGGATAAAAGGGATTTTAAAAAGAATTAGATGGACCACAAAACTTTATATAGGAAGACGGCCATCTCATGGGCGAGATACTTAAAAAACCCCAATTCTGCTGGAATGTGTCAAGCAGCGTTTCTCAAAGGCTTCCTTTTAAGTAATGCTTTAACTTAATTAGAACGACTGTTTGTCCGCAGTGAATGGAGAGTGAACCCATCTGCTCGTGTTCACTGACCTCACAAATTACCTTACTGATTTACTCCATCCAAACGTATTTCCTCCTACTTGACCTCCACCATCCATCACACTGGCAGTGCTGCGGTCATGGTAGGGAGTAGATGTGCAGACAGAAAGGGCTTTTTAATTATGACTGCAAGACAGGACCATCTGAGGAGATGATGTAGGAAGCTCTGTGCAAAACTGCGGTTCTGGATGGCAAGGTCCTTCAGAATTACGGACCCCAGCTTGGTGAAAAGACCAGGGCTGAATCTGCCCTTCCTCCCTCCCCTCCTTCTTTCCCCCTCCCTTTCTCTTTTCCTCCTTCCTTCCTTTTTTCCCTCCTTCCTTTCCTCCCTCCCTCTTTCCTTCCCACCTTTTTTCTTCCCTTCCTCCCTTCCCTACCTCCTTCCTTCTTCTCTTCTTCCCTCCTTCCTCCCTTCCTTCCTCTCTCCTTTCCTTCTTTCCCCCTCTCTCTTCCTTCTTCCTTACTTTCTTCCTTCCTCCCCTCCTCCTTCCTCCCTCCTTCCCTTCCTTCTTCCCCCCTCCCTTTTTCTCCATCCTTACTTCCTTCTTTTTCTCCTTCCTCCCCTCCTCCCTCCTGCCTTCCTCCCTTCCTCCTTTCTTTCCCCTCCTCCTAATCCTCCTCCCTTTGTTCTTGTTCTTTTCTTTTTTACCTGTGTGCAAAGGATCTTTTGGAGAATGGGGATGGGTATTGAGGTCACCTCTCAAATGAATCTATGTTGAATCATGTTTTGTAGTTTGGGTTGATGACATTATGTCACTCTCTCTGTTAAATGGCAGTTTCTTTATTTTTCAGACCATGTCCATTTTTTTTTTTTTTTGTCACCAGGCACTCACGAGGCACTCATTGGTGTTTTCATGAACCATTTTAAATCCCGGGCCTGAGATGCAGAGGCTTCTGCTCCCTGGCTGCCCAGCTCTCCAGACGGGCTCAGAATCTGTGTGCTTCAAAGTGCTTCCCTAAATGCTAAGGGATTCCTGGGAAAGCTTTATGAATTAACAATCAAGAGAATGAAATATACTGAGAGGATGTGGATCCAGAATAATTAGATGGCAGAAGTAAAGAGCGAAAGTGTACATTTGATTATTAAGAGGAGAAGCAGGCCTCGGATTTTTAAGCTCGTGTGAATGATGACACTGTGGACCACGTGTTACCCGGGCGGGGTGCAGCTCAGCTCCTCAGTGCTGGGTCCCCACCGGGTCCTGGGTCAGGTTCCCGGAACTGTGCAAACTGGGTGTGGTGACACACCCTTAACCTAGCCTGGGGAGGGAGCCATAGGAGGTCGGGAGTCTCCTCAGCTACAAGGTAAGTGAGGCAAACCTGGACTGCAGGACCCTGTCACAAGCAAACCACCCATGTTCCCAGGGAGCGTCAATGAGGATGCAGCAGGCAGACAGATGCCACCTGCCACCAACTTCGAGCATTCCGACCTTTGACCCGGCTCTCCTACAAAGCAGGGATATCTGCTTGCTGGAAATCATTCTCAATTCACGGAGAGTGTCGGGCTTGTATCTGAACCATTACAGCAATTTCAAGAAAATGGACCTTTCCACAGGGGACACTTCGTCTAGTTCCTTCAGCGAGCTCATTTTGGTATCTGCAGGGTTAAAGGTCACATGGGGACCTATGGGATTCAGGACAGGCAGTGCTTGCATTCAACTATTTAGACTCATTTGTATCCCCCATAAATGCAGAGATCTGAGGCTTTATTTTATTCAACTTTATTTTATTTAAGCTGCGGAATGCCGGGAGGACATACTGGTGCCGCCCACAGACAACCCTTAGCCTGACCCAGACTTGGGGGTCTCTGTGTGTTTTTTTTCTCCCCCCTCTTTTTTCTATTATTTTGGCAGACTTTTTGGAATGTCTGGGAGCTAAGAGCTTTGCTTCATGGAGCAGAATTCTGAAGCAAGAAAAAGAGAAAGTTATAGACTAAACCACAGAAAAGTAAACAGTCTGCAGTTAAAATAACTCCACTTTCATTGAAAACACCCCTCCGTCACAATCGGACTTCTGTGCACTCCGAGGCTCAGTAAAACGGCATGTTAATAGCGCCCAATTAATAGATTATGTTGTGTAGCCTTAAAAGTTGAAGGAGTTTTAATTACTATTTTTCAAATTAAAGGAGTGCTTATTTGCCTCCTTCCCTGGGGCCGGGTGACTTCGCTTTCCTTCTGGCTGTCTGCTGGAATTCTTGGCTGTTAACTGCGTGGAGGGAGAGATGTGCCTTCGCTGTGCTGGGATCCGGGGACCCAGGAGGGCTGCGGATCGGGTTCTGCAGACGGCGCAGAGACGGTGGCCTTGAAGGTCGCGAGCCACAGACAGGACGCCTCGGTGAGTGGGGCTCTGGGATCCTGGTGTCGGAATTCATTTAGCCCTCCAGGGGCGACCCGGGGCGAGCAGCCCGGACTCAGCCCGGCTCCCTAGACTGCCCGCTGGGCCAGGGTGCCCGGCTCCCCAGCTCCCCTCTCCTGCCCCGCTGAGGCTGGACAGACTGTTCCCTTAGCATCGCAGGCAGCCGCGGGGCTGTTTGAAACTTGCGCACGCACGCTCCGAGCTTTCCTGTGGTCATCAGACCCGGGCGAAAACACAGCCACCTTCGTGGCGCCGGTCCCCTGCGCTCCCCTCTTCCCTTCACAGCCTGGCGTCCCGAGTCGCTGCTGGGTTCCTCTCTGCTGGGCAGGCTCCGTGCTCGGAAGCTCCGTGCTCAGATGCCCGGTGCTCCCATGCTTGGTGCTCAGATGCTCGGTGCTCCCATGCTCGGTACTCCGGATGCTCGGTGCTCAGATGCTCCGTGCTTGCCCCGGTCCAGGCTTCCCCACCCTGCAGCCTCCCCTTCCTCCTCCTTCTCCTCCCCATCACTCAGCCCTGCCCTCTGACCCCGCAAGGGGCGCGCCGTCCAAACCCGCCCCCGGGCGCGAGCCCCCTGGTGTTCAGGCACACGAGTGGCCACAGTCCGGCCAGAGGATTTCCGTTCACACTCGGACCCTGACGCCCGCGCACACGCACCTGGCCCCGCATCCCGCTCGCCCGCCCCGCCCCCGCGCCCCCTCGCCCCCGCGCCGCCCTGCTCAGCGATTGGCGGAGCCGGAGCCGCCCCGGGCCCGCGCACCCGAGGGCTGAGCCGGCCGGCACCGCGAGTCGGTGTTGCCGGCCCGGCACGTGCGCGGGCCCCCGCGGGCTGGACGGACCCTCCGACGGCGGCCCCGGCCCCGGTGAGTCTCCGTGTGGCTGCGTCCGCTGGGCAGGAGCGTGGCCGCGCCGGGGCGCCGCGTGCAGGCGGGGGCTCCGGAGGGCGCCCGCCTCCCCGCCCGCCCCGCGCCCCTCCGCGGCTGCCCCAGGCCGGGAAAGTTGGCTTGCTCGCGAGCGAGGCTTCTTGGAGGGTGCTCTGGACTCGCAGGGCGCGCGGCCGGCCGCGACGGGCGCTGCGCTGGCCGCGAGGCTGTTATCAGGGCTTGCGGCCGGAAGGACCAGGGATTTTAACGCAGAGGTGGATTTCACAAGTTCTTTGTGGGCGTGAAGGCTGTGGCAGCCGCCTTCGCGTGTCGGTACCTTTGGAGCGGGCTCTCCGCCGCGGGCACACGGGCGGGCAGACGTGAGCGGCGCCGAGCGTCTCTCACGGGCTCCAGGAGCCCGGGAAGCTGACAGCCCACACTAGCCTGCCCGGCTGCTCGGGCGGAGGGGCCTCTAACCCGGGACGTCAGGACGGAAAACCGAGATAGGAGTTTCCCGGGCGACCAGGGCTGCTCGCTGAAGCAGCGCCGTGTGCTCTGGTGGAACACAGCGTGTGTTGTACCAATCTGGGGCCGATATGCAGTTTTAAAACTCTAAGAAAAGTTGTAGGGGCTGAAGACACATCCCAGATGCTCTCTGTAGTTCATAAATCTCTGCCTGATTTGTGACTGACTTTTCGAGATGTGTCACCAGGCTAGAGAGCGAGAAATCTATTCACTGTTAGTGAACGTAAACATTCTAGCACCGCTTGAAACTCCAGCTCCGTGACTTTATGCTTAATGCCATTTTGTTTTAAAACTTCGGGTTGGACTTGTGGCCATTTTCATATTTATATGGTTTTAGTCGTTGTTGTTTGTTTTTTCACAAACCCCTGGGGATACAACCCAGCAGTTCAGTTAAGACTTCTAAAGCCATTGTCGTCAGGAAATGGGCATGACAGAGCCGCACGTGCCTGCTGACATCCCTCTCCTTCCACAGGCTTTGTGTGTATTAAATAACAACTTTGTTGTGTTTTTCATCTTAAAAAGCCAGATGTTTTGTGTGTGACGGAGGTCCCAGTGGCGTGGTAGTCAGCCATGCCTGGAGTGTGTCTAAGTGGCCGAGCCTAGCTGTTGATCCGAAGTCCTGTGTGCCGTGCGCTGAGTAAACGTCCCGCCAGAACCAGATTTCATTCCCTTTTCAAAAGTAGTAATAGCCCTGATTTTTCTTGCCCACTAGTTTAACAAAACAATCAACTCAAAGGGAGCCTTTACTTCAAGATGCACAGAGTTAGTGTGTCACAAACAACCCTTTCCTATTTCCCTGACACAATCTGTCACAGGTCTGCCTTGGCATTGCAGTAGGGGTGCGTGGAAACTGTCAGGCTGGGTCAGTGTCTTGCTGCCTGCTCTGTCCCAGGACCATTCAGGAGGGGTGGACAGAGACACAGCTGCCTCTCTCCAGCACGGCCGCCCCCGGGGGCCCCTGCTGTGTGACAGCTCATGGCTGAGTGGGCTGTCTTTCTCCGTGCCCTCCCTGCTCATCGCCTCATGCCGTCAGGACCCGGGTTTCAAGCATGGGCGATTGCGGCTTTTCGGTGTGTGTGCACACTGTTAGACTTTCCTGGGAGGAAGCTTCGCCTCCGAGGCGCTGCTTAGACTCCTCACCTTGACCTTGGACTGCTGTAACGCTCGGGCGCAGCATCTCTGAGAGGAATACTGCGATGTGCAGTTTACGTGGGTGGCTGCGGTGCTCCGTGGCGCCCTGCCGAGGGGCACTTTGAGGTCTGATGGCGCAGGACTGTGCCGCACACAGCAGTGCACAGCCCGCTGTAGACGGCTCCTCCTCGGCAGTCCCAGCGCCCATGTTCATGGCCAGGGGCTGGCTCTTAACACTCAGGTCCCTGGGTTGCCTGCTCCCTCGCTCCACGGCGGCTAGTGGCCCCCAGAGAGCCCCGTGTGCTTGCTTGTCTGGGTTGCTTCTGCCCCCAGCAAGACGCTGCACCATTACCTTTTCTCTCAAGCCTGTTAGTGTGGCAAGGAGAGAGGGTTCTGTGTTTCACGCCTGTGAACCCAGGGGCCTTGGCGCAGGCGGTCAGGAGAGCTAAAGTCACTTCCCGAAATTGAAGCACAAGTAAGATGTAGGCAGCAAGAGAGCAAAGGGTCTAAAGTGGAGCTCTCCGTCCAGGTTTCAGACTTACATTAACTTTTAGCTTCTCCTGTCTTTGAGGTGACTGGTTGTCGTCAGGGAGGCTTCACTGTGTGGGGAACAATGGTTTAATGCAGAAAGGACTCGGTCTGTGCCTTCTGTGCCAGTGAGTGCAGGAAGGAAGAGCTGCGTGAGGCGCTGTCTGCGGGTGTGTGAAACGGGCCATTAGATGGAGTTGTCACCATTTGAAAATTCTGACCGGGAGCAAATAGACACCAGAGCTGACGTGCAGCCAACTGTTAGCACGCTCAAGGGCTTTTCACACGTAGCTGTTCCGAGTAAAATGAACCTTTGTTTCTGAACGGGTTAACTGGAACGGGCTTTCCGTTCTCATCTCAGGCGTGGCTCTGTGTTTTTCTCATAAATCTTCCTCGAAACACGCTCTAGAGAAGGTAAAGATGCTCCCTTCGTCGGTGGGAAACGGCTTGAAGGGCAGCTCTCGGATGACTTCCGAAAGCCGAGTCTCTCATTTTCCCATTCCCGGCGGCTCGGGGTTGTACAGAAAGTGGAGAGGTCTCCTGAGCAGGGAGTGGCCCGGGAGGTCTTGTCCAGTGGCATCCTCACCGCTTGGGTTCAGGGCCACTCTTGGCTGTCTGTGTGAAGGTTACGTTGTTTTTGTTTTTTTTTCTGACACCGAATGGGAATGCTGGCCTATAGATTCTCGAGGCTCATGGAAGGAGTCTCAGCCTCAATGTGGAAGGGCCTCGGCAGAGCGCTGCCTTTCTGGGGGCCAGAAGAGAGGTCTGCCTCGAGGGAGGGGTCACTGGCCTGTGCTTGTTGCTGCACCGAGGGCGGGGTTGGGTGCTCCGGAGTATACCATACCATACCATACCATACCATACCATACCATACCACTGAGAGGAACAGGGATGGGACAGTCTTCCTCCTGCCAGACGCTGTGCTCCAGGCAGCCCTGGGTAGCTTAATGGCCAGGTGACAAGGGACAGCCGCTGTGCCCTCCGCCCCCCCCAGTCTGGCCACGACAGCTTCAGGAATTGCAGCCACTTTCTGGCCCTGGGTGCATTGGCTGTCTCCTGCGAGTCCTGAGATGCTGTTGTTCTGGCCCATCCCTGCTCCTGGGCCCTCTGCAAGGTCCTTCCTGGTAATGGTGTTTGTCGAGGCTGAGGCTAGGAGCGGGGAAGAGAGCCCTCGCTCTCTGGTGTCTTGGGAGCAGAAGAGAAGCGTCTCCGAGACAGCAGATTCTACAGGACTGCTGAGGCCTGTCCCTTCAGCACCATTCCGAAGCTGTTAGGACAGAAATGGGTGTGACTAGGAAAGGGAACCCAAGTTTGTCACTGAAGAACTGGATTTTTGTTGGTGATGCTGTTGAATCTCATTAAGCTAAAGTGACAGCACGGAGCTGTGACAGGGCCTTTAAGAACCAGGGGAAACAAATCCAGACAGAACTCTTCTGAAGTAAGTCCTTTTCCTCTGAAAAAGCCTGGATGTGTGAAGTTGCAGTGTCCCCCAGCAGGGAAGCAGGCCGGGATGGCGGCAAGACAGACCCGTGCTCGCCACACTGACTGTAAGTTTATAATCATGAGGGATGCGCCTCATGCGGCCGAAGCTGCAAGTGTGGAGGTGGAAATGCAGGCTCCTAGGAAGCAGGGGTTTGCGGAGCTGAGGGTCGCTCTCAAACCTGCCTGTGTAACTGATGCTCCTGCTTCAGTAGATGAGGAGGAAAGGCTCAGAGAAGGATGGAAGGGAACTGTACGGAGTGCCAGGAGGAGGGACGTGATAGTCACTACCGAGGGTGAGGAGGGACGTAATAGCACCACCGAGTGCGTGACACGTTTGAAGAGTTGTGAATCCTAGACCTGAGCTGAGCGTCACTAGTTAGCAAAGCGCTAGTTAACAATGCACTTGTAAGGGAAATGTTTTGAAACACAAGCGCTCCCTGCCCTGAGCCGACAGCTACTGAGTTAACATTTCAGAAAGCCAAGGTTTCTTTTAGTGAGGCGCGAGCAAGGTGAAAATGTTCTGTCAGAAATGAGCTGCGGGTCTGAGGATGCCTGGAAGCCTCCCGCTTGGAGCTGCTGGTTAGCATCACTCAGCCTCACGAGGCCCTGAGAGCTTCCCACAGAGGGACAAATCTGGGTCTGTCACACGCGTTTGAACTGTCCTGTGGAAGGCTTGCTCTTTTTCCATTGTGTCACACTGCTGAGAGATGACAGAATAAGCAAAAATGGAGAAAAATTTGCCTTTTCAGTACTGAAAGGTATTCCCCAGTCTCTGTGACCCAGGGACTGAGATTTACTTTACCTCAGACTTTTAAATTGGAGCAGTCACAATTCAGACAGAATGTAGGAAGCATTGCAGGCTTTCCAGGGAGTGGGTGCTGGGCCAGCGCGTGAGCGGCGTTTCCCCTAAACTCAGACCCACCTGAGCTGTCAGGACTGAGAGGTGTTAGCTGTCAGCGTGGAAACGCCGGCGGCCGGGATAGTGACAGTTCTGAGGTTGAACTGTCTGTGCTGAAGTTGCCTTCATGTACTTAGGTTTTTATTTTCGTTTTCTTTGCAGTTTGCTAAGCCTTGCAGACACAGGCAGGCTGCCTCAGAGCAGTGCTCTCCTCCTCGTGGCCTGTCAGAGGTCACGCAATGAAACCCTTCCACGCGTCCCTGTGACCCAGCAGGGGTGTGCTGGAGTGCGCGTCAAGAGCGCACATGTGGCATGCATTTGGCACCACAACTTTTTAAAACAAAAAGTAAGCATTAAATCCTGTTGAATTTCCTTCATTATTTTTAAGTGACTTGGGAACCCATTTCAGTTTAGTGATCTGCTAAATTCAAGCACAGCCCTCAAAGTCAGGCTGGAGTGCACACGGAAGCTGACTAAAGCCCCACACTCAGTCTAGAGACTGGACGCCGTCTGGGCATTTATTTGTGAACGCTGGGGCATTCCGGGAGGTGACTCCAGAGAGCTGTGTCGTGGGGACAGTGAGTGACCAAGGCTGCAGCTCGTCTGTGTGTTGTGATGTTAGCATGGCAGCCTGTTGTAGGTACAGGGTCTTTGGGACAGTGACCTCCAGATGGCAGTGAGCACAGGAGCCGTGTGCTTAGAGAGCGCAGGGAATGCCGAGGAGGGAGCGAGAGCCTGTCTGGCTGGCACGTGACTGGCCGAATGAGCTTCGGCTCTGGCTCCCCCTCACCGGCGGATGTCGGCCTGGGACAGCAACAGGCCCGTTCCTTCTTCAGAGATGAAGCTAGACGAGGCTTGACTTCACACGCTGTGTCCCGGCACACTGGGCATATGCCACGGACTCTGCACGTGTGTGGGTGGAGTAGGGTGACTCCACAGTGAGAGAGAGCCGGGTTCGTGGTGGCCCCTGCCCTGAGTGATGGGTGCCTCTGCGTTCTCTGGCCTTGTGGCAGACAGCCCTGCAGTGCTTGGGCGGCTTTCTGCTGCTGGGCCGGCTCCCTGCTGTAAGGTGGCTCGGTTCAGGCCTTAGTGTCCCAAGTCGCTGTCCAAGTCGCTGGGTAGCCTTTATTTTAAGAGGCCGGTACGTGCCCCCACTCAGCGAGCATTGAAGACACCCTCCCCCGCCTCAAGCTCTGTGTTCTCCTGTGCTTGTATTCTTCCTCATTGTTTCACTGTGTCTGTTTCGTATCTGCTGTATTTATTTTAGAGGACCCTGATAAATCCCATTTGTGTCTGTACACTGCTTTTTGGAGACAAGGCAGATTATAAATACAATAGTTCATGTTCTAAGACGAGCACACTGGTCCCTGTCATGGGAGGACCAGAACGTGCTCTCCAAAGCGATGAGCTTTTGAGGCGATGAGCAGGCTGTGATGGAGTTGCGTCTGGACAGACTGGTGTAGGACAGCAGCCTGCGGGAAGGGGGGTGGTCGAGGCAGTTTCTGTGGGTGTTTGGCATGTGGACAACACGGTGCCACGGGGCTGGGTCACACACAGTGCAGGGAATGCATAGCCCCCGCCCCGGCATCTGCAGAGACCGAGCTAGGTACCTCAGCAATCCAAGAGCGGAACTGAACGAGGCAAATCTGTGGCAGAGCAAGGGAAGGCAGGGAGGGGAGGCAGATGGCGGTGGACGCCTCAGCAGAGGGCAGAGGTCACCCTGGCTGTGAGCGTGCTTCTCCAGTTTTAAGAGCAGCAAGGTATGCCTGGGAGACTGTTGACATTCCAAGGTGCTGCTAGCCAAGCTGGGACCCTGCTTGGCGGGGAGGCAGAGCCCAGGTCCAGTTTAAAGTGTTACAGGAGACGTGTGAGAAAAATGGCGCAAGAGGCTTTCATTCTGATACTACAACTCAAGTCCAAAATGCTGTCAGTCCCAGCGTAATTCCTGTGGCAACACGGATGGACTGTTTTGCACTGCTGCTTTCTTTGTATTAGATTCAGCGTGTGGGGCCCACCCACGGCAGAGTCCACCCAAGAGGAGTCATAGCAGCCGCGTGGCTGGGATGCCGTTTCGGACATCGAGTCTCCAGAGTGTTCAGCTCAGGCTCCAGGTTGACTGTGCGCGACCCTCAAGTTCAGTAACTGACTTCATAACCAAAGCAGAACTTTTTCTAACCTCCAGTCTTCGCTGATAAATACCATCATCTAGGCCTCAGCTACGGGACCGGGGGTGGAGGCAACAGGGAACCAAACGGCTATAGATGTGCTCAGGCCACACCCACCCCCCGCCGGAAGGAAAAGCTAGCGAGAATTTCTGTTGAATCGGTTCATGCAATTATTGATTGGTATTGGCATTAGTAATGTTTCTGTGGTAGTGGGGATTGAACCCAGGGCTGCACGCATGCTAGCTTTATGCTTTTAAGGGGCCAAGCAAAGCACTTGCTTTCAGGCTGAAACTTTATATCCTTGGTAACAAATGGTGCTGCCTCCGTGGAACTCACGCTCTGACAGCTTCATGCACATGAAATATTAGCGGGCATCCAAGGTCTAACTATAATCCTGGCGTCATGACCCAGCTCTCATGGTGTGCGTGTTCTGAGCACTCTGCCGTTTATCATTGTGGAGACGTTTTAAAGGGCCGGTACCCCAGCCCCGGGGGTGGGAGGAGGGGAGACCGGACTGCTGCAGAGTCCACTTCCCCACCAGACAAGTGTGAGGGGAACCGGCTCTTCCTGTTCTCATATAAAAATGCAGGTCGTGGCTGGACCTCAAGCTGGCTAGTGCTACTCGCTGCTCCTTTGGATACCCTGTCCTGTCTGTGGCATGCCGTCGTCTACCTGACCCTTTCAGAGTCAAAGCGTCCCTTAGTTTTGATGCAAAGGCAAACGTCACCAGCGGGTCTGTGCCCGCTCCTGCTTCTGTGACTTCTAAGCTCCCTCAGCGCTGGTACCCGCCCCATGGCTGCTTGTAGGTGGGCGCTCCTGTTGCTGCCAGCGCATAGTAAGGGGATTTCATTCTCTCCTTCTGGTTTATTGTTCCCTGCAGGCATGCATACCATAAAAGAACCATTAAAAAAAAACGTTAAATAAAAATATGCAAGGCTTCTCTCGACTCTAATTGCTGTATCGAATTTTATACCTCACTCGGGCAGCTGCTGTTGGCCAAACATTAACAGAGAAGAGTATCTCTTGGATTCTTAAACAAAACACCCCACGCACCCCCAATTCTAGGCTCACCGTCAAATATGTCTTTGTTGGCTGGGACGCTTCCTTGCCAGTCACTGGGGCAGACAGAGAGCCTTCCCTGATAGACTTTCAATGAAAGCACTGCACAGTCTCACGGCCCAGTCCCGCCTCTGGGGTGCAGTGTGTGTGTGCGTGCTCTCAAGAGATAGTATATGCTTTTTTATTGGACTGACCTCGGACTTGCCATGAAGCAGAGGCTGGCCTTGAACCCCGGATTCTCCTGTCTCCATCCTGCACCTCCCCAGGGCGGCGATTCCTGGATGCTATGGTTTATTTGTGGGGTGCTAAGATAGAGCGCAGGACTTCCTGGACACATTTGGCTGCAGAGCCCCGTTCTGTGTCAGCAGCGTGTGACAGTGGCCGCCCGTGGAGGCCTTTCAGAGGAAGCTGCTCTGTGCCCCCGTCACACTGGAGGTGGCGGGCACAAGCTTGTGCAGCTCCTGCTTAGCTTGGCGCCGCATTGAAGTCGATCGATTTAAAATCCAGACAGTGCTGAGAAGGGCTGCGCACAGCAGGGCTCTTCAACAAATGCCTCCTGGGTGACATTCAGTGCACGGTGAGACTACAAACACGTGAGGTGGGTGGGCCAACACAGGAGGAACAGGAGACCACATGTGTGGGTCTCACTCATTCTGGAAAAAGCTTCTCATCCAGCAGCCGGGGTCCTGGAAGCCCTCCCCAGGAGGGTTGGCGTGCCTCCGCGTGTGCTGACCAAGGAGGCCCGGCGGGAATCACCAGCTCAGGGTGCTGTCAGCTGAGGGGCGCAGGGCGACAGGCCTCTCTTCCGGGTGTGGAAGTCCACAAGGGGTCTGTGTACTTTGTACAAGTTGGGGTGATGGCAGAGTGGGCTGGGCTCCCCTTCAGGCGAGTGCTGTGTGTGTCACAGGGGTGTATGTGTCACAGGGGTGTGTGGTGAGGTCACAGGGGTTCGTGGTGAGGTCACAGGCATATGTGGTAAGGTGTCACAGGGTTGTGTGGGTGAGGTCACAGGAGTGTGTGGTGAGGTCACAGGAGTGTGTGGTGAGGTCACAGGTGTGTGGGGGTGAGCTCAGTCAAGAGGACAGTGGCGTGTGCCGTCAGGGCACACACAGGAGGAGAGGAAGCCAGCCGGCTCTGAGGACAGCAGGCTGCAGGTCTGAGAGCCTCCGCCTCTGCCCCGTGTCTGGTTCTCATGGAAATGTGTGTCTGGGAATGAGGGTGTTGGAGCGAGTTTTCTGGGCAGGTGCTGGATCTCTGGCCACTCCTGTCAGTGTCAGGATGCTCGGGGGGCTCAGGGCTGGGAGCCCCAACCTGCCCTTCAGATGGCAGAGCTCCCAAGACTTCCTGGTGGTGGTGAGTACTCACGAAGACGCCGTAGCCTGGGCTTCTCGGGACAGAAGACGCTGTGCACATCCGCCCTCCTCCTAAGTCACCCGAGCAAGGCCCTGGGGTCGTCTCTAGCTCTGCAGCGCCCTGTGCAGGACCCTGGGTGGCAGCCATCGCTCACTCTGTGCACAGCTGGGGCAGAGCGTGGACACAGCCGCCCACGGGAGGGTGTGAAGACACGGCTGCAGAGGTGCTGAGGGCGGGTGCCAGCTCTCGGGCACAGGAAGCAGAGGGAACGTTTGCCCCAGTCTCAGCACGTGGGGCTGCGACTCCTGGGTCAGGCATCTCAGGAGTTCTGACCTTCCTGGCTAGGGCACCTCAGCCCAGCCGCTGGAGAAGCGTGGAAGTCGGCTTTCCCCTTGCACACTGTGTGTGTGTGTGTGTGTGTGTGTGTGTGTCCCGCCCCTCCAGTTTTATTGCTTGACTCTCTTGTCCTTATGCAGTCACAGTCCTCTTTATTCCAGATGGCTCCATTAAGTGTGCACAATCGCCTGGGGAACGGCTCCTTAGCAGAGGGCAGGCCAGCAAGCGTGGAGACCCGGGCTCTCAGCCCCCGTGTGCAAAGCCACGGCTGGGGCTTGTGTCAGTAGTTCTAGCTTGGAAGGGTCCCTAGTGTGTCAGCCTTCTAGAGTCGTGCAGTCGGTGGCTCCACGTCCAGAAAGACACCCGTCTCATAAAACAAGGGGACAGCACACCCGAGGAGCAGCAGCTGACATTCCAATGAGCACACACACACACACACACACACACACACACACCTGCACCTACATGCACACATGCACGCCTACACACACATGACCAGCCCCCGGCCAGGCACTCCCCAGGGTGAAAGGTGACAGAGCAGTCCCTGAGGGGGAGGCCTGCACTTCTCGTGGTTGTGAGGAGACTCAGCTCTGCTGCATGTTCCCCCCCCCCCCGCAGAGGCTGCGGAGCCCACGCCGCCGTGCGCGCTCGGGTGAGTGGCTCGCTGGCCTTTCTGCGGCTGGGTCACATCGCCTGGTGTTTGCCCTGCAGGGAAATGGACACAGGCTGGAAAACAAGCGCCAGCAAGCAGACGCGTGAGCTCCGGCGAGTCAATCTGGAGAGAAAAACACTTGGGCCGGCGTCAAGGCAAACAGAGCCACGCCAGCATAGATTCTTATGGAAATGGCCAGAGAGTGTGTTTTCACGGGAGATGGCTGACTCAGAGGAGGGGAGCGGGGTGCAGGCGGGGGGGGGGGGAGCACCGCCCATGCCGAGGACGGGGGCGCTCAGTGCAGTTACTAGAAATGACCCAGGATCCGAAAATAGGAGCGGGAGGGGCTGTACCCGGGACAGGAGGGTGTGCCAGGGAAACGGGCAGAGCTGGGCGGCTCGTGTCCTGGCCCCTCCCTGCCGTCCCTTGCTCATGAAGGCCTCCACCCGGGATAAGTGCCCCTGTGAACACACGGGGCATTTTACAAAGCCAATTGTGTCCAGCTCTGGCCCTTGTGTTAGGGTTTCTGTAACTGTTGAGTTCTTACACTCTGGGAACACCAAATCCAGAGCTTGTAAGTGCCAAGAGGCCACACTAGGAAAGTCCCCCAGCTGACCTGGTGTATTAGGTCACGATCAGGAAAAGTGTGTGAAGACCTTTGGGTACCGGGGGATGGCTCCGTGGATAACGTGCTTTCTGGGCAGGCTGGGGCCCTGCTGCCGCTCCTGAGGTGCTAGTGTGTGCCCACATTGCTCACACTGGGCACATGGAGACCGGAAGGCCCTTGGGGTGTGCAGGCAGCCGGCTCAGCAGCACCGGTGAGCAGCAGTGCGAGGCTCTGTCTCAAGGAAGAGACTGGAGAGTGTCTAAGGAGGACACCACTGGCTTCTGCATGTGCACACACACACGTTTTCCGGTGTGTGTGCGTGCGTGCGTGCGTGCGTGCGTGCGTGCGTGCGTGCGTGCGTGTGTGTGTGTGTGTGTGTGTGTGTTTTGGACTGAAGACTGGCCCACCAGAAGACACTCGTTTGCTGCTGTCTGAAGCAGGAAGCATGGTGCTCACGCAGTGGCCTTTGCCAGGGTCCAGAGGCGGGTCACGGCCTCTGTCCCCTCAAGCTGTGTCTTCTCGCTGCTGCTGAGGTCCACACACGTCCCCAGGCGGGGCCTTCTCCCCAGACCTGCAGCTGAGCGGCCCCGCACTGCACTGTATGGCAGGAAAAGCTCATTTCAGTTTCCCGAGTCCCTGTGTCCTGACTGAAGGTCAGCAGCTGGCCGGAGGCCGGACGTGAAAGCTGGCAGTTCAGTGTGCCGGGCGTCAAGGCCTACACGCTCTGCTTACACGCTTGGGGGTGCTTTGCAGTCCTTGGCTGCTTGAAGCTGGTCTTTCACTGGTTGAAGACTTACTTAGTTCTTGTTTGTGCATATGTGTGTTTGTGTGTGCATGTGTGTACATGTATGTGTGTGCATGTGTGTTTGCGTGTGTGTGTTTGTGTGTACATGGGTCATTTGGGTGTGCATGTGAGTGTAGAGGTCAGCGGACAAGCCTGGGCATCATTTCTCAGCCACTGTTTCTGAATCAGTTTCTCGTTGGCCTGTGCTTGCCACGTGGACTAGGTTGTGTGTGCAGAGTGCCACCTGTCACTTCTCCAGTGATCCCTGTGTCCGTCTGTCCGTCCTCAGCGCTGGGTTGGAAGTGCACACCCGACACGTGGCCGTTTGTCCTCCTGGGCGTACACTTTGGCTCTTGTGCTTGTGTGGCAAGAACTCCCTCGCCCTGCTCCTCTCCCTTCAGTGTGGACCAACAAAGATGGCCTCGAGGACAGGGAGGACAGGAGCTTGAGGAGGGAGCAGAGGAGCTGAGGCCAGAAGAGGGCGACAGATTTGCTGGACCTTAGAGCAGTTGTCATTGGTGCTAAGAACCAGCCTCCGGTCCTCTGACAGAGCAGTGAGCACTCGTAACCACCGAGCCCTTGCACAGGCCTTAGTGTAAGGCAGCCATGTCTGTGGGCTGGGAGTGCACTGTGGGAAATGTCCTGGCACTATTTCCCTACAGTCCCCAGGAAGCTAAAATGGCGTCTTTCTGATGGATGGTCGTCTGGCGTTGGGGACCCTTGCTCACCAGGAGGAACTCAGGAGGCTCACCTCCAGCCCTGGGAATGGCAGGAGGGAGGGAGGGCGGTGGCCAGTGGGAGTCAGGGCCTTGGTCGGCATGGCTGCACCATGCAGCTTTGATGAGAATCTGAGCTTTCTGTACAGCTGCAGAATGTGAGGCTCCAGACAGAGCCCGGCCTTCCCCCTGGGCCATGGGCCACTTGTCACATGTCCCTCTGCAGCCTTCTACCTGTCCTCTGCAGCCCCCACCTGTGTCCTCTGCAGCCCCCACCTGTCCTCTGCAGCCCTCACCTGTGTCCTCTGCAGCCCCCACCTGTCCTCTGTAGCCCTTCACCTGTGTCCTCTGCAGTCTCCACCTGTCTTCTGCAGCTCCCACCTGTCCTCTGCAGCCCCCACCTGTGTCCTCTGCAGTCCCCACCTGTCCTCTGCAGCCCCCACTGTGTCCTCTGCAGCCCCCACCTGTCCTCTGCAGCCCCACCTGTCCTCTGCAGCCTTCACCTGTGTCCTCTGCAGTCCCCACCTGTCCTCTGCAGCCCCCACCTGTCCTCTGCAGCCCTCACCTGTGTCCTCTGCAGCCCCCACCTGTCCTCTGTAGCCCTTCACCTGTGTCCTCTGCAGTCTCCACCTGTCTTCTGCAGCTCCCACCTGTCCTCTGCAGCCCCCACCTGTGTCCTCTGCAGTCCCCACCTGTCCTCTGCAGCCCCCACTGTGTCCTCTGCAGCCCCCACCTGTCCTCTGCAGCCCCACCTGTCCTCTGCAGCCTTCACCTGTGTCCTCTGCAGTCCCCACCTGTCCTCTGCAGCCCCCACCTGTCCTCTGCAGCCCCCACTGTGTCCTCTGCAGTCCCCACCTGTCCTCTGCAGTCCCCACCTGTCCTCTGCAGTCCCCACCTGTCCTCTGCAGTCCCCACCTGTCCTCTGCAGCCTTCACCTGTGTCCTTTGCAGCCCCCACTGTGTCCTCTGCAGTCCCCACCAGTCCTCTGCAGCCTTCACCTGTGTCCTCTGCAGCCCTCACCTGTGTCCTCTGCAGCCCTTCACCTGTGTCCTCTGCAGCCCTCACCTGTGTCCTCTGCAGTCCCCACCTGTCCTCTGCAGCCCTCACCTGTGTCCTCTGCAGTCCCCACCTGTCCTCTGCAGCCCTTCACCTGTGTCCTCTGCAGCTCCCACCTGTCCTCTGCAGTCCCCACCTGTCCTCTGCAGCCCTCACCTGTGTCCTCTGCAGTCCCCACTGTGTCCTCTGCAGCCCTTCACCTGTGTCCTCTGCAGCCCTCACCTGTGTCCTCTGCAGTCCCCACCTGTCCTCTGCAGCCCTCACCTATGTCCTCTGCAGTCCCCACCTGTCCTCTGCAGCCCTTCACCTGTGTCCTCTGCAGCCCCCACCTGTCCTCTGCAGCCTTCACCTGTGTCCTCTGCAGCCCCCACCTGTCCTCTGCAGCCCTCACCTGTGTCCTCTGCAGTCCCCACTGTGTCCTCTGCAGCCCTCACCTGTTTCCTCTGCAGCCCCCACCTGTCCTCTGTAGCCCCCCAGAGGACAGGGCAGTGAGCAGAATGAAGTATGAAAAGCCGCCATGGGCCTGAGTCCTTCTCCCCCAGGACAGAGCGTGTCTGTTTCGTGTGTGCTGGAGCTCACTCCTGCCCCCGACTGGATACCGTCAGGTTTCCAGCAGAAACTCAGGCATGGATGGAGTCTCTTCTGTTCGCTCCTTGGTCCAGTGGTGCTCGCTGGTCCAGTGGGCTGGCATCTGGGATGCATGTGTGGTGGCAGCTGACTTCCTGACATTCTCAGGGACGGCTCCCTTCCCCCTCACAGTTCTGAGGGTGAGCTCAGGAGGGCAGCGTGTGGCAGTGTCTGTCGATAGGATGCCTGTGATGTGACCTGGCTGCTCCGTCACTGGCTGCGGCCTTGGCAGGGAGTCCTGCCCCGCGAGCTCTGCCTGAGGCCGAGTATGTCAGTCTCAGGCCAGTGTGGGCTGATGGGCTGGGGTGACCACAAATGTGCCAAAATGTTTAAAGCTTCAAAACCCCTCTCTCTATGCTTTGAACCTTAAGAGGTGGTACTGGCAATTTGTTTTTGTTTGTTTATTGTGGAAAGACAGAACAGAAAGATGAATAAAAACATTTCAGTTCCATCTTCCTACCATAAGGACATAACTGCCTGCAGCAGGCAACGCCTTTAACCCTTTAGCTTCAGAAGAGTGTGCGGCACGGAGCAACACAGCTATCTGGCTCAGAGCAGAGACTTTAACGTGTTCCCATAACCCATTTGTCCACCTTCACAGCGTGATGGTCCGTGTCTGTGCCGCTGAGCGTACTCACGCTGCCCCCGTCTTCCCAGGGCTGTAGGCTCGAAGTACCCCAGAACTCCAGGCGGGTGCTCCCGACGTTTGCTCTCCATCAAAGAGGAGAATCCAGCTGTGTCTTCTCCCCACTGTTTGCCTCTCCGTCTTTCCAGTGTAGGCTGGTGTGCAGATGACGCAAACGTCACTGGACTAGTGATCACCCCGCCTGGTCACTGTCTGTGTTAGTGAAGTGTGGACGATGGATCCTCAGAGCGCACGGGTGGGATGGCAGCTCCTTCAGGTACACAGAATGAGGTTTCTCATCTCTCAGGTTCCCCCTGTGTGTGAGTGTGTGAGTGTGTGTGTGAGTGTGTGAGTGTGTGTGTGAGTGTGTGTGTGTGTGAGTGTGTGTGTGTGTATGTGTGTGTGTGTGCATGTGTGTGTATGTGTGTGTATGTGAGTGTGTGTGTGTGAGTGTGTGTGTGTGTGTGTGTGTGTGTTTGTGTGTGTGTCTGCCTGAGGGCCTGCTCCTGCCTTTCCAGCACTGGATCCTAAGCAGGTGCTGCCGCGCTCAGCCTTTTTATGGTGTCATGTGGGTTCTGGGGGTTGAAGTCAGATCTTTAAGCTTGCACTTTCCTGCTTGAGCCGTTACCCTGGCCCGAGCGTGCTGACGATCCCAGCGTTTGCCTCTTCCCTTGTGACCGAGATTTGCCTCCTCCATTCTGCGGAGCCAGGGCCGCAGGGATGCTGGCTGACAGGGCCGCGGGTTTGGTTCCCAGACCGACACAGTGGCCCACAGCCATGTGTAACTCCAGGTGCAAGTGGCTCACAGCCCTTTGCTGGCCTCCACAGACCGCAGGCATGTGGCGGTGCACATACGTGCTGCAGAACACATGTGTGCACACACGTACGCACACAAAAAAGTTTATTTTTGCTAGAGATATTGCTTAAGTGTTAAAGGGTGAGGCTCATGACTGAACACTACAGCGAAACGAAGCCTTTGGTGACAGTCCAGGGACTTAGAAATGAGAATTATCACCATCATCATCACCACAATCACCACAATCATCACCATCATCACCATCATCACCATAATCATCACCATCATCATCACCACAATCATCACCATCACCATCATCATCACCACAATCACCACAATCATCACTATCATCACCATCACCATCATCATCATTATCATCATCATCACCATCATCACCATCATCACCGTCATCACCATCGTCATTATTTTAAATGCGTAGTGATATTGGAATTTTTCTATTCATCAGGTAGTTTCCATTTGCTAAAGTTTGAATGCACTGAGAATTCTTGCTTTGGTATGGCACGTTTATTATGATTGATGAGTCACTGTTCATCATCATCACTGTTGTTGCTGTTTTGCTTCCTGAGATGGGGTTCCACGTAGCCCAGGCTGGCCTCCAGCTTGTTCAGTGTCCAGGCTGTTTGGAGCCTGATTCTCCTGCTTCTGCTTCCCACATGTGGGGATCCCAAGTGTGTCCCACACTGAGGTGCTGTTATAGTGGAGTCTGGCCTGGGTCAGTCACTTTGCGCACTTTCTGTAGATTCTGACAGATGTGTCCTGACATGCACCCTCATTGTAGCCACACACTGAGAAGACCCCACACTTCACCTGTCACCCCTCTTTCCTCGGTCCTACCCCGAGGCGGCCTCTGACACTTGGCTGTCCCTTAGGCCTGTGTTTCACTCTTCTCGCAGTGTGGCTGGACGCACTGTCCTCGCGCTTTGGAAGTCTGGCCCAGCACCTGTGCCTCTGCACTCTCACCTGGCTCTGGGTCTTGTCGGGCAGGCTCAGGATGCTGGCCCATCCCATGGCTTTTGAAAGAGGCCACATTGTCACACCAGCTGCAGCCCAGTCAAGTTTCTGCCCAGCAAAAAGAAGGGCCTCAGACCACAGAATATTCCAGAATTTAGGATTATATTTTATGAGAAACAAGAGTAGCTGCAAAGGACCCCTGCCCTTCCCTTCTGTCCCTTCCCCTTCTATCCCCTGCCCTCCTGTTCTGTCCCTTCCCGTCTTCTCCCCTCCCCTCCTCTCCCTTTCTCTCTTCTCTCCTCCCCTCTTCTCTCCTCTCTTCTCTTGCTCTCCCTTGCCCTCCCCTCCCCTTTCTTTCCCATTCTCTTTCTCCTTGGTCATCTCGTATCTTCCTGCCCCCTAACAACAGTCTGTACTGTAGCCCTGCCTGCCCTAGAACCCACTCTGAAGTCCAGGCTGACCAGAAACTCCCTCTGTAGCCCAGGCTGGCCTCTAACTAAGCTGTGATCCTCCTGCCTCAGCCTTCCTAGTGCTGAGATTATATGCATGAGGCAGCGCCAGCTCTCTTGGATGTATAGACGCAGCAGCAGGACTACTGAATCACATATGGTTTTCTCTCAGGTTTTCCGAGGAAACTGTTGTTTTCTGCGATGGTCGTCTTGCTCTCCTGTGGTGCCAGGGTCCCAAGCTCTCTAGCCACTTGTTGTTTTTCCTTTCTCATCTCGTCTCTGTGGTTCTGCATCGCTGTGTTTGTCACTGGCCAGTGACAGCCGAGGTGCACCCAGCAAGTGCAGGGCAGGGGTTGAGGGGCTCATGGGGAGTGAGCGTCGACGGTGTGGACGGTGGTGTGGGTGCAGCCTGCTTGAGCGCCTGCTGGGCAGCCTCACGAGGCAGAGGTAGGTTTGAAGTGTCCCTAGACCCTGAGGGATGGCTTGGTGCTGCAGGTGGCTGGTCAGCTGGGCCTCTGCGGTCACGTGACCTTTCTAAACCTGTCAGAGGATTTCACTTGCAGACTTCAGGCCTGAAGTGCCTTGGGGCTGTGGACTGGCATGGGCTGGGAGGAAGTGGGGAGCTGGAGTGGATGGGACTGTGGCTGTTTGGAGAGAGAGTGAGAGTGTCCTCAGTCAGGACTTGGGGGACAGGACAAGAGAATCAGGAATGGCACAGCTCTGGACAGGCTGGGTACCTTCTCACACTGAAGGGGGTTTTGTTCAAAGGAGAAGAAGGCAGCCGTGGGCCCGTAAAAGCCTGCTGGTTATAAAAGCCACCCGTTTCTCCTCTGCTCGGAGTGAGAGCTCTACAGTAGGGCAGTCTAGGCGACAGGACTGCGGCCTTCCTCAGGTCTCAGCTGGCTTCGTCTTTCTGTTTCCACGCTGTCTGTTCACTGAGTGGTCTTGGGGGAGGGCAGTGTAAGGAGGGTTGTGTATTTCATATTACCACCTGAGCCCTGCAACGTGAGCTCATTCCTAGTGCAAAGGGCTTTTTTGAGAGCCCAGTACCCCAGAGAAGCCTGGTCCCTGGTGATCATGGCAAGCCTTATCATCTGAGTGTGGCTGAAAGAATATCGTTAAGATATTATAGTAACATATACATAGCACAATTTTTAGTATTTCATCTCTTTTTTCTTTTGTTTTTGTTTTTTTGAGACAGGGTTTTTCCATGTAGCCTTGGCTGTTCTGGACTCACTTTGTAGATCAGGCTGGCCTCGAACTCACAGAGGTCCACCTGCCTCTGCTTCCTGGAGTGCTGGGATCACAGGTGTGTGCCACTGCGCCCTGCTTATTTCACCCATTTTTTTTTTTTTTTTCAGAAAATACTTCAAGGGCCCCAGTCAAGTTCATAATATTGTACAAACTGTCACCGTTCATCCATTTATAAACTTCTTTGTTGTCATCCCACATAGAACTGACTTCCTTTGATGATGAAATGTGCTGTGGAACTGTGAGCTGAGTAAACCCTTTCCTCCCAAGTTTCTTTGGTCATGCTGTTCATCACAGCTACAATAACCCTAAGATAGCACCGAGTACCGTTTTTAAAAATAGATGGACTTGTGTGAGTCTTTTATGATTCTGTGTTTCCCCCCATGATACGGGTGAAAGCAGGGCAGGAGACCACATGCGTGTGGAGAGCGGAGGATGCACGCCACATGCCTGCCATCTCCCTGTGAGCTAGTCAGGGTTAGCAGAGTTAGACAGCACTTGCGTCGCCCATCTCAAGGTTCTGCGTGTTGTATAAGGAGATTCTGCAAAAAGACCCTGTTTCCTCTCTTGCTTGGGGTGATATTTATAGACGCAGGGAGCATCAGGCAGATGAGCAAGGCTTTAATGGATCGTCTTCTGTCACAGTTGGGGAAAGTCTGGTTTCATACCGAAACACTGCAAGCTGCTGTGGATTGCGAAGGCTCGTGGCCCTCCTCGGGGAAAGACCCACAGCTATGAGCACCAAGACTGCTCAAGCTCAGCTTCCCTTCCACTCAGTTCTACCCCAGAACAAAGGGAGGACTGTGGCAGGGTATGAGGACATGTTCATGTCCTGTGTCCCAGCAGCTGTCCCTCAGGACACACGCCCGTTGTTTCCCACAGACGTTCTGAATGAAGGGAGCGATTCGATGTTGTATGGCCTAGTGTCTGTTCAGCCTTCGGTAGTTTGCAGAGTGTGCTCCCGGCCTCTGCACCTGATGGAGGCAGACAGACCTCTGTGGAGGGGTGTCTCACCAAGACGTCCTGGGAGTCAGAGACGGTGTCATAGCTGAGCTGACTCAGCGTGTGTCGTGTGTGAGGGACAGAATGGGCGGCCAGGATGTGGGAAGGGGTCCCCAGCAGGCTGTGCTGGCACCTGCAGTCTGGAGCAGGGTGTCCTCTAGCCTGAAGTTCACAGAGGCCACAGCTGTGGGTGGCAGCCAGGAGTGGCCAGGGAGGGCCCAGCAAGCAGGCCGCCATGCTCTGAGGCAGCTTCCTGGGAGCGCCCCGGAGCCCCACACAGCATGAAGGATGGTGGAAGAGTTGTCTTCCGTCTTGCTGAGTATCCCCTCAAGTCAAAAGGAGAAGTGTTTAGAGAATGTTTGCTTCTGTCAAGTGGTGGCAGCCATGCTGAGGACTTTAAAAGCTCACCTTAAGGTGTTTCCCTCTGGCATTTGCTCATGTGTCCTTCAGGACAGCTGCGGGCTGGTGTCACACAGTACAGCAGGTGCCTCTGGAAGGGTGATTGTTGCTTTCCTTTCCATACCCACCTCTCCCAGCAGCTGAAAAGCTCATCGTTAGGAGCTGCCGCTCATGCAGAACAACATACTCAATTCTTTTCTAAGAGGGAACAATGCATGCGTGTGTGCACATACGTGTGTATGTGCCTGTGTGTGTGTGTGTCATTCTCTACCGTGGGGATGTGCACACCGCCCGCACAGTCTCTGTGCTGCACGGAACTGCACGTGAGCTTTGCCTTCTGGGGGCTGCCCTGCCCACCACCTGTCAGACAGAAGTGAGAGACTGAAAGGTTCCTTTCACTGTGATGAGCGTCTGAGCCAGTGTGCAGGACACTGCGTGTGCGTGGCTTCCGGTGTTTCCGCCCTGCAGCCCTGCAAGTTGTCTGCTCACAGTTCTCAGCCTGCCGTACCCTCCCTGCCACGTCCACTGTGGGAGACATGGCTTCACCCTGGTGGGTACAAAGTCTCTCATAGGATGAGCGCTTGGGGAGGGATTCTGCATTTGAACCTGTATCTTTGCTTCCCAAATCCATCCTTTCTCTGTTGCACAAATGTCACCAAAGCTGGCAGGTGCTCATGGCAGCCTTTACATCACAGGGGTAGGAAAATCTTGTTTGTTTGCGGCTCCTGTTTTCTAACTCATTTGAAAGTTCTGTCCTTGTCTACAGGATGATGCAAGCTGTAGAATCAGTGGTTCCCTTCGCTGCTGCTCCTTTTCTCTGGGTTAGGCTCCTCCTAAGTTTGCTGCAGGATGCAGAAAACCCTGGGGACCCCCGCAACTGGTCTCATGAGATCAGACAGCAGAAATTAATGGGTGAGAGCCTTGGGGCCACCTTCTCTTTGGGCGGGGAAGGCAGGGGAAGTCTGCTGGCCTATTTGTCTGTCAGAGGCTCTTGGCTGGCTGAGCACAGTTGGTCATGCTGAGAGGGTACTGTACTGACTGAGCGCCCTTCTTAACGCAGCCCTTAGAGCCCAACCCGGATGCCCCAGCAGAGAGCAGTGCGCACGCTTGGCTATAGACCGCACTGGACCCTTCACACTTCAGAACATGACTAGCTTTAGAGCTGGGCTAAGCCCTGGGCTCTTCTGAAGGCAGCAGACTTCACGAAGCCTCTCCTTCCTTCGGGAGATTGATTCGGGCAATTAGGCCGCAGCCTCCATGCTTCTTCTCTCTTTTGTTTATGTTGGTGTTCTCATAATAGCCGTGATGAATTATCTCTCAGGGTGAAACGAACGCTCACAGGAAAGTGAGAGCGATGGTGCTGCGTTAGCCCAGAATGCCATAAATCCACAGATGTGACAGTTGTGTAAGCTGTGGCAATAGCCCAACTAGTTAATTGATGAAGCTGTCGGCCAGTCGTAAATCCTGCTGCCATCAATGAGCTCAAATGAGGTGGGTTGAGATAGAATAGATTTAGCACTTACATGGGCCTCAGGCTGTCCCTGTTGGCAGAATCTCGGAAGGGTGGCACCTTTATGTTGGTACCATTGTATTTCTCTATGTCGGAGAACAAGGGCCACAGATTGCAAGCCAGGAGCAGAGTAGACAGAATGGCACTGCGGTTAAGTGGGAGCCTGGCAGGGAGGAGGTGGTCGGCCAGAGAGAAGACAAGGAAATGCCACCTTTGGAGGAAGACACCCACAAGTGCCCAGATTCTTCTGTTGCCGTCTGGATGACAGGTATGTGGGCTGCTGGGCTCCCCATCGGCTTGTGGCACTGAGGCCCTGGAGGTGATTCCGTCTCGGAAGCTGGGCAGGCTGAAGAGGGCAGGGTCAGCGTGGAGGGGCAGGCACAGTTATGAACGCCATCTCAGAAATGGATGGTGTGGACCCCGTGGCTGGTTTTGATCTCATTTGAATATTTGGCCTGTGTAACCCAATTTCCTTTGATCCTGTGAACTATAGCTTCTCCCCTTCCTGCTCAAGCACTGATTGGCATTTCTTGCTAAACTTTTAGAACTGGGCTCTGCTGTTTAGCACAAAGTGACGGGTTAGCTCAGCCCTTCTGGGGAGGGGATTTTAATCTTGTTCTCTTGAACCACAGGACTGTGGCTTAAGGCAGGCCCGGTGCTCATGAGAGACAGAGGAGAGCTAACGCTGGCGTAGGGCACCGAGTCCCGCTCGGCCGTCCCCGGTGCCCAGGCTAGGTGAGGACATGGGAGGCAGCCTGTGCTGCTCAGGTTTGCCCAGCACGAGCGGCTCCCCTCGGGCCCTTGCTGTCCTCTGAAGTGACTGTTCCATGTGCCTTAGGAACTTGTGTTTCAAATGTTGCTCTGCGTTTAGTTCTATCTCCCTAAAGCGGGCCTGCCTGCCCTCACCCACCTAGGGACCTTCGTGATGTTACTAAAATGTCACACTGAACGTGTTGCTTTGGGGTCGGATTCAGTCTGGCCGTCTTTCTCACTCTGCCTCGTCTGCTGCCCATCAGCGGTGGGCTGTGCTCTCTTCCTTCTGGTCCTGCTGACAATGGGGAGTCCCGGTGACCCGTGAGGCCTTGCAACTGCTCCACCTCCCACTCATTCCTCTGAGCCTTGTCCTGGCTTGGCCCAGCCCTTCTCTGTGTTGACACCATTATGGAGTGGGGATTTCACACCTCTGCTCTAGAGATAGATGGTCTGTGCAGTTCCTCACCTTTAGACCCTGAACCCACTATCCAGGAGGGAAAGGAGAGGTGTCTGAGGGCAGTGTAACAGATATCAGGGTAGAGGAGGCTGAGGCCACGGGCAGCTCCACCACACAGGCGCTTGAGAGATTCAGTGGCCTGAGCCGGCGCTGAGGATGGAGGGAGAAGGTTCTGGCATCCCCTGGCTCGCTGTGAGCCATCAAGGGGAGGAAGGTTAGACACTTGCCTGCCTTAGACACTTGCTCTGCCCCAGAATCTGCAGAGCAGCGGGAAGGAAGGCAGGGCTGTGTTTTCAAGGGAACTCCGACTCGGTTAAACATGGTGCTTTCCTAGCTTGCCAGCCGTGGCCTGGCATGTGTACAACTCCTAGCACTGGGCTCTCTATCCGGCCCGGGAGAGGCCATCATGGGTCTCTCTATCCGGCCGGGAGAGGCCATCTGTGTCGGCTGCTCGTAGGATCCCTCTTCAGAGGTCATGAGGCTCCGCTGTGGTTGGAGCGCTGGCAGGGGGCATGTTCCAAGCTCAAAGCGTGTTCCCCATGAGCAGATCTTTCCAGAAGGACTTTTCGCTCAGCCTCTTCAGTGTGTGTCTGTGGGAGCAGCCAGGCTTAGAGCTAGAAGAGCCTCTGTGTCTATTGCCACCAGAACTCATCAGAGAATCAATAACGTTTGTCCAGATACAGCCAGGTTCAAGGTCTCCTTTGGTGAAGGTCAAGTTGGAAAACCAGCCTGGGTTGCTTTGCTAGATATGCCGGTTGTTTTACAAAATACCACCTCCACGCACAGATGAAAGGCAGTGGACAGAGCTCCTGCTCACTCTTGTGCTCTGCGCCATGGCGTTGCTTGGGTCCCGAGGCTCCAGGAAAAGATTCAGCCGTCACTTCCGGGCTGGGCACATCAGCCAAGGGGCCATGGACACTCTCTACCCCAGAATTCACAGGGCCTCGGAACGAACCCTTGCCATGGCCGAGCTAGTCACCCAGGTCACTCTCTTAACAGCTCACCAACCGGATCAACTGCCCTTTTGGTTTCTTCACGTTTTGTGCAGGGAGAGGAATGGCGTGAGGTACTCTTCATGTTCATGGGAGACACCATTGTGGGCCTGTGCCGCGGCGGGCAGCGCTGCTCATTGTGTGGCCCCGATGGGTGGATGGTGTCACACCAGGTTCCAGAGAAGTGGGGACACAAAGAGGAGGGGTGCGTCAAGCTTCCCCAGGAATCAGTGCTTGCTGCCTGCCTCTGTTTCCCCAGAGCCCTCACAGCTACGGCCCCCAACCCGAAGCCTGGGTGGGGAACGACTGCCTGAGCTCTTGCTGTCCAGGACTACACTGTGGAGGCAGACTCTTCTCTTCTCATCTGCTCTCTAGCAGATGTGAATAAACTAGGCCTCAGTGGGCGCCATCATTCTCCCATGTATCACGTGGGGCCGGGTGCGCGCATTTCCTCTTCCCGGAGATGGAGTCTGCGGAGAGGCATTGGGATGGCTCCACTTCTGATGGACTCTCTGCTGGCTGAGCCTCAGTTTACAGTGTGGGATTCTTGCCAAAGTTCTGCGGCATCTTAGCTCCTGATAAGCAGAGGTGACCTTGTGTCGAGGTGGAGCCTGTCCCCAGGGAAGGTGGGCTCCCGGCTCGGCAGAGCATTCTGTGTCGTGGAAGCCAGCCGAATACGGTGGGGTCTTGTCTTCCCATTCTGATGAGAGGGAATGCCACAACCTCAGGGCTTTTGTCACCTTTGCTATGACCCCAGGCCAGCGGCCCGCCTAGGGTGGCATGGTTGACAGGGATGGATGAGGAGGGGGAGCAGCTGGTGAGGAAGCCTGGTTACGTTCACAGCGACGTGACACCGGTGTGCAGGTCGGCCGTCTCTGCTCTGGGGGACAGTACTGCTGAGAGGGTGTCAGGGTCTCATGAAATGCTCAGATGCTCACCATGGGTAGATGGGATGGGCTTCTGTCCCGTTACTGTCAGTTACGCTCCTGCTGCTGTGATAATTCACTACGACCAAATTTGTTTTACTTATTAGGAAACTGAATTTGACTATTGGCCAGCCAGTGATTTCTTTATAAACGCGTCGCAGTTCAGTTCCTTCATCTCACTTATGAAGTGTGTGTGTGCACACTCGTGTGTGCGTGTGTATCAAGCTCAGGTCCTCACACATTCTGGGCACATACTATATCTCTGGTGTCTCTCAACCGTCTTTCAAAGTTTGGTCATTGTTCTTCTCCTCCCCAGGTGGACACAAGCGTGTTCTTGCTCTAACCATCCAATTATGCACTTAAAATAGAGTTTAATAGTGAGCCAGCAAACACTTAGAACATGCCACACACATGTGCTTAGAAATCCGTAGAGGTTGTGACTCTGTGAGGATCCTCTTCCCTGTTTATAGAGATTTGCGTCATTATTCAGATTAAACAGCAGGAGGAGAGAGGACACGGGGCTTACTGTGCACATATGCTTTTGGTCGGAAAAAACCTATCCAACCATGTGACGCTAGGCCCTTGAAACAAGCACATCATACTGAAAATCAGACATACTAATTGTTTACATTTTAGTTTATATGTATGTATGTCTTGCCTGCATGTATGTATGAGTACCACATGCATACCTTGTGTTCAGGGAGGACAGGAAGGGTGTTGGATCCCCTGGAACAGGGGTTACAGAAGGCTGTGAACCATCATGTGGGTGCTGGGAATTGAACCCAGGTTTCAGACTGTAGTGTAGAGAATGGGGTGCTGTAATGTGTCCAGGGGACAAGGCTGTAATGTAACGTGTCCAGGAGATGAGACTGTAATGTAACGTGTCCCGGGGACGAGGTTGTGCGGGTCTTATTCTGATCCTGCTGGGATGTGCAGCCCAGGAGGAAGCTGTGTGTGCCCGGGATGCAGCCAACACCCCAGGTTTGGTAAGTAGAAGGGATCGCACCTTAGCAACCGCCTCTAGCTGATGCTGGTGGTTTAGGGCAGAGGATTGCTCTCTCTGGGGTGGGTTTTGTAGGAGATCAGTGGGGAATGGCGGCCAGGCTCCCATTCAGTCATCTTCCTCTCCAGCCCCTTTCCTCTGCCATGGGAAACACGTTCTTCCTCCTGTTTGGTCTCTCCCAAGGCAGGACTTGTCATCCTTGGCCAATGAGGTGAGGCAACTCCATGTGTTGTGCCCAGATCTCACGCTGGAAGGGGTGAGACCTGTATGGCCAAGGTTGCATTGCTCCAGAGGCTGCCAAGATGCACATTAAATCATTGTGGAAGGTGAGGAACTGTTCCCAAGGCTTCCTTTCCCCCCGCCCCTCCCCAGAGCCTGCATCAAAAGTTCATTGTCTGTCAGCACTGGGTCAACTGCAGCTCCTTCTCCTCAGTTTTGTCTGGTACAGTTTTCATCAGAACCTCAAGGAACCTGGGCCTTTGCTGCGACCACAGTTCATAGTTGGTCATTATCATATATGCTAAGCTGTCACAGACTTGACCATTCTGTCCCCCCTCTTTAACTCTGTCCTGGTTGTCTTCAATTTCTTTTCACCTTATCTTTGAGGCAGGGTCTCTCACTGGTCTCTCTCCTATTCAGACAGGCCCCAGAGATCATGATTTCACCTGCCCAGGGCTGGGGTTTGGGCCTTTATTTGGGTGCTAGGGATTTGAACTTGGGTCTTTGTGCATGTTTGGCCAGCGTTTTACCCACTGTGCATCTCCCAAGCCTGTGCGCTCAGGTCAGGCTCTTCAAATTCCGGTTAGGCCTAGGGGGGTCCTTGTGGTTTTCCAAGTCTGTGTCCGTTAGAGGACGTTCCCTCCCTGTCTGCAGCTGTGCTCAGGTGACTGTCTACAGCCCCCTTGTCGTCGGGCAGACTGAGGGTTCTCCTGGCTCCTTCAGTCACTTGAAAGCTGGTCTAAGACAAATCCTACATGTGGCTGTCATCATGGACAGAATGTGGCTTTGTGGGAGGAGGTATGCTAACTAGCTGAACTACAGCAGTGAAGACGGGACAGGTGGTCAGACAGTCAAGACTCCGTGACACTCCCGCCAATCTGCTCTTGCCCCTCAGAGGAGCCTGGAGGCGTGAAGGTGCCCAGGGCTGTGGAGCCGAGGTCCTGGCCCATCACACCGGCCTGTCTTCAGCCACGCAACCTCCCTGCAGTGCCCCAGCACGCTGCTGAGTTCCGGAAGTCAACTGGACACAGGCTAGACTCACTGGAAAGAGTCATCACTGTAAATTATAGAGGCCAGGCTGGCCTTGGCATGTCTGAGGGGGCTGTCTTGATTTCCTGGGCTGGATATCCTGCATGTGGAGGATGCTGCCAAGCTCCTGCCTTGATTTCTGCTCAGTGAAGGCTGTGACCTGGAGCTGTGAGCAGAAAGCCCAGCTTCCCAGGTCTCTTGTTCTCAGGGTACTTTGTCACAGTGACAGGAAGAACCAGAACACTCAGTGCGTGGACTGGTGGAGGACTGAATGCTGTTTTCTGCACTTACAGAGGAAGTTGGCCGTGACCATCTCTGTGAGAAGCTCTGAGGCCGTGAGGTCCAGCCATTACCCCGCCCCATACAGATTATCTTTTTAATTGTATCAATTCTTATCTTGATTTATCAACTTGCTGACTAATTTTCTTTAATCTCTGCTTCTTGAATGTCAGCGATTTCCCCTTCTGGATTTAATATTCTTCTTATTGGAGATAAACTCTAATAGTCCTTCAGTTAAGTGTGCCTGAGCATAACTGTTAGCTTTCATTGCAGTGCTTTTTCAGTTAACTCCATTCTTGCATAATTCTGACTCACACACGCACACACACACACACACACACACACTAGGCTAGCAGTTGTTTTCCCTCTGCACTTTGAAGGTATGATTTTATTGCCTTCTGGCATCTACTGCTGCAGAGGAGGAATCTTGTATCCATCAGCTCTTTTCCTTTGTAGATAATCTCTGCTCTGTCTCAGCCACCTTCGGTACTTCCCTTTCTCTTTGATGTTTTGGTCTGATATGCTGAGATGTGGAGTTCATTATGTTTCTCTTCCTTGAGTCCTTTTTTTTTTTCTGTTTTATTCTGAAGTCCCATCCCCCCAATCCTGCCCAAGTCTGTTTATCATTTCTCCCCAATATCTCTTGAATATTACTTATCCGTATTTTCAGTATCTGTGTGCTGGGAGTCCTGACAAGCACAGGGCATCTTGGGCCAGCTGAGGACTCCTTGCCCGGCCTCTGCTGTTTTCAACATTTGCCACCAGTTTGCCTGATGGTTTTGAATAGCTAATTTTTGAAAATGGCACATCAAGCCCTTGATGGCTGCGGATTATCTTCTGATGCTTCAGCTCTGTCTGGTTTTACTTTATTTTGGGCCACTTTTCACTGTGATTTTTTTTTAATAGGCCACGTTTGGCCTGAGTTTTCTGCGATATTTTGAGTGCTAATAGACCTTTTGCACCCACTAAGATTGATTCATTTTAATTGTTCTTTTATGTTCATATAATCTTTATCCAGACCCAGTGGGGATTTTCTCTGTGCTTAATTTACCACCTAACATGTGGAGGTCAGAGTTTATGTTGGCTTCTGCTAAAGCCCTGGGGGTTTTTTGGACAGTGGCTGACGGTCTATCTGTCTGTCTGTCGGCTGATTTCTCAGTAGACTTCTATTTGTTGTTCCCTGACTGGTGTATATCCCGGTCCTCTGTCCGTCGTCTGCCGTCAGCTGAGCGATCTGTTTCTTAATCTAGGTCATACAGGCCGGAAAGGCTGGCTGCGGCTTCCTCACGTGACTTTGTTTGCCACCTAGTGTGGTATCAGGCGCATGTGCAGTTTATTTTTGGTGTGAAGCACACACTTGAGTGAGCACGTGGCAGTCATGAGTTTAGCAGGTCCTGAGGACTGAACCTTTGGCCTCTGAGTGACCCTGCCACTCTCGCCACCCTCGCCTGCTCTCTGGCAGTGTCCCATCGCAGAGGTCCTGCTTCCCTGCTTGACCTTTGACCTGGCTCCAAAGCCTCGGGACCTACTTTTACCTGACCCCGAGTACTGAGCTGCATCAGGTCAGCACATGCTGCCCCTGCGCCCCTGTCTCCGGGTGCTGGGCTTCTCTGTCTCCCCTTTGCTCTCTGAGGTATATGTCGCATATAAAGTCTCCCTGGGGCTGGTGGAGGGTGGGGGCTGAGTTGTTCTAGGCACTTCAGGACGTTTGTCATCGTCACGGGGCCTGCCTCTCTCGTGTGAGCCTGCTGTGTGCAGAGCCTCTCTTTGAAGGACTATTGATTGTGCTCCTGGTTGGCTGCAGGTACAGAAATGAGAGAAGTCATTTTTTAAAAAATACCTCATTATACAATAGTGGATACTGCGCTTCTCAAAGACCCCTTTTTTAATGCAGCTTTCTATTCTTGGTGTTAAAAACATTGGGATAGACTCAATTGATTTTCTAAACTTTATTTTTAGTTATAATTATATCATTCCCATCCCTTTCCTACTTCCAGCCCTACCCTTATCTCCCACAACCCCCTCTCAAATTCATGGCTTCTTTTTCTTCAAATATTATTGTTACATTTATAAGTAAATGAAAACCCCAAGGCAGTTGCGTGTTGTTTGTATGTAAATGCTGATCACATGGCATTGGGCACTAACCCACAGAGTCTGAACAACATGTCTGCCTGCGCAGACCTGAGCAGTGACAGCCACAGCGCACACAGCCTGGGAATGGGAGGCCTCCTGGAGCCGTCCCTCGTGGACAGCTACAGGCAACTCGCTTCTGAAAATGGCCTCACTGTGGCCAGACTGCGCTGAATTCTCTCTCCTGCTCTGTCTCCCGAGGGCTGGCATGGTGAGCCGTGACCACCGTGCCCAGCCCAGGACACTCTGGGCATTTAAATCTGTACAGAAACTGTCAGGGATGAGAGAATAGGAGGTTCTGCATCTGGTGGGAACCAGAAACTCAGGGATCAGGTTTGCCCGTGGTTGTGCCGAGGAGGGGAGTGGCTGATGGAAAGCTTCATCTCCTGTGGGCGGTGTTTAAGGGCATAGGTGACATCCTTGCTAAGGTTTGGGAGATGAAGATGTCAGACAACCGCTAAGGACACTCATGGTCAGCACTGACCCCCCATAAGGGAGCAGACGGACCATAATCTTGAAGAGAAGGAGGCTGATAAAACCACTTGGGGATTTAAAAACTGATGCTGTTGGGGGCTGATCCCGTCAGGAAGGTTTTCTGAGTGTGGCTGAGCGCATCCTTCAGGGCCCAGCATGTGCGCGCAGACCAACTGAGCATTCACACAGGACACACAATACGCATCGGAGATAAGTTATGTTGACAAAAGCTGACATATACTGAATAGTGTTAGGAAGACATACCGTGAAGGCCACAGGATTTGCTAGCTTTATCTTGTTTTCTCATCTGTTCATTATATTAACATACATTGTCCAAGATTAAAAAAATATTTCATTATATTTATTTGTGTGTGTGTGTTTATATGTGTGAGTTTGTGTGTGTGTTTATGTGTGTGTGGGTGTGTGATATCTGTGTGCGGGGTGGGCATGGGTGTGTGTATTGGGGGGACTAGTACCACAATGTGCATGTAAAGGTTAGGAGACAATTTGTAGGACTAGGCTTTCTTTGTCCATGTTGGACCGGGGGCCCAAACTCAGTGTCCATCTTGGCAGAAGTGCCTTTGTCCCCTGAGGCTCTCGCCATCCTCTGCGACTTCTTTTTAACTAGAGATACTATGGAAGCATTGAAAAGAAACTCCTGTTACAGCATATTCCCTGCCTCGTGCAGCTGTCGTCACTTTGTGTTTGGTGACGGGCTTATCGTCTGTCTGTCCTACTTAAACAGGCTTTTAGTCTGTCTGTCCTACTTATCACACTTTAGATAATAGTCTGTGATTTTTATTTTTGGCTGTTCATCTTGTAATAGTTGTTTTCTTGCCTAATGAAAGTATATAATTTCCCAGCTACTCTAGAATGGAGACATGTTGTTAAAATGTAAGGCTAATACAGAATTTTTAATGGAGGAAATAGAGTGGCTAATTTAGTACATTTAATAAAGTACAAAGGAAAGGTGCTATTCTCTAATCTCACTAGTGTTCCCCTTTTCTTTTTAATTTTTATTAGTTCTTTGAGAATTTCCTTGTTGCTTGTTGCTTATACTCACCCATCCCCTGACTCTACCAGATCCCTCTTCACTTCCAACTTTGTGCCATTCTCCTAAACCCATGAAGTACACTTTGTGGTACCCACGCATGATCAGATAGAGTGTGGTCCGTCTGCCTAGGGCGGCGCCATTAAAGAAAACAGAGCCTTCCGTGTCTGCAGCTCTCAGCCAAGAGCTCCTCAGCTGAGAGTGTGCCTGTCTGGGCTGGGATTTTGTCTGTTGAGCCTTCCCAGGCCCTGTGTGTCCCCTCTGGGCTGCCGTACAATCACAAGCTCAGCTGTGTCCAGAGAGCGTTGTTTCCTGTACTCACAGGCGTCCACTGCCCCTGACTCTTCCCATCCCCTGCGCTGCCAAGAACCCTGCGCCTTGGGGGGAGGGAGTGTGACAGAGATGCTGGGTTTGGGGATCAGCCTTGCATTTCTTCTTCTGGTTAGCTCCAGTTCTCTGTGTTAATCACTACAAAGGAAGCTTCTCGGATGAGGACTGGCTGTGCACTAATCGGTAGACGTCAGCTCAATACTGTGTCCCTTTAGCAAGGTGACAGTCTTGTCTAGAGCCCACGACCCATGTAGACACAGGTTCTTGGCCCATGTAGCTGGCGCTAGGTTTGAGCTTCAACTTGGGGAGCTGGGCCTGAGAGCCAGCTGGAGAAGAGCTGGTCACTCCACTCATGCACCAGGTGACTTGTCTTGCCGGCTGGTCACTGCTGAGTTCACACCTGTGCAAGCCTGGTGGTTGGCGTTTCACTCCAGTAGCTGGTCAGGGGGATAAAGCTTCCAGGTCAAGACCAGCTTCACTCCCCCATGCTGTTTGAGCTTGCCGGCTCTTCTGTAGTTAGGTCTCACGGTCAGGTTCTGGAGGGCGACTAGGAGCTGTGGCACCGATAGTGTTTGCACGTCTCTCAACACTCTTATTTTCCACTCGGCCACACAGCAGACTGTGAAGCTCTAGTTACTCAATAGCGTTTCCAACCCAGTGCTGAAGCTCTTTCACAGTCCTCTCCCAGACAGCAGTCCTCCGTGGACCTGTTACCTCGCTTGCTTTCCACGGCTATGATAAACGCTACGGCCAAAGGAACGCTGGGGAGGAAAGGGTTCGCTTCATCTCGGAACTCTCCAGGTTGTACTCTGTCACTGAGGAAGGCTGGGCAGGTGCTGCAGGCCGGAACGTGGAGGCAGAGCTGAAGCAGAGGTCAGGGTAGGACACTGCCTTCCGGCTTGCTCCCTGTGGCTGCTCAGCCTAACCTCTCAGGGCACCCAGGACCGTGAGCCCAGAAGTGGCAGCACTGCAGTGGCCTGGGCCCTGCCACACCAGTCATCAGAGGCCAGGCCTCCACTGAGCTTTCTGTCCAAGCTTCAGGTTCGGAGCCTGGGCTCTCTCTACAGCTGTCCCGAGGGTCTCTTGGGTCCCAGCCTCCTACAGTGCTGAGGTTGTGGCTTTTACGTAGGTTCCAGGAGCTCACACAGCACTCTTACCTGCAGAGCCTCTGCCCAGCCCCCCCTGTCTGCTTTCCGTGCAGTTTGTCCTTCACTTCTCAGGCGATTGCATTCCAATAATGCTACCTTTATCATTATTTTTTAAGGTCTTCCACAAAAATCTTTGATTTTCAGAAAAATCTCTTAGCTTCGTTCAGCCTTTAAGAGCTTAACAAAAAGCATCCAGTGTGCACAGACTGCGTCAAAAGCCCCGAGGGAAAAGGTGCCTGAGCCCACAAATTAGCATTTTAGGCATGGCTTTCAGAGGGCTGGGGGCCATTGCTGCTGCTCACGGAATAGAGAAGGAAGTTAGAGGCCTGGGATTCACAGTTCCGTCCATGCAGCAGTGTGGCCTTCCAGTCCGTGATCTCCACCCTCAATAACTAAAGCAACATTTATCAAAACTCGGTTGATTTTTAAAAGCTGAATGTTTGTACAGCTGCTCTTGAATCCTTAAAAAAAAAAAAAAACCTTACATTTGCAATGAAAATATTCAAAGTTAAAAACAAAAATTAACACAAGAAGTCATCAAGAAGTCATTTCATGCCACGTGGAAAGAAGAAGGGAAAGTTTTAAAAGAGACAAAGAGTGAGTCTGAGAAGGCTCAGGAAGGCTTCCCGCTTAAAGGGGGCTCCTCGAGCTTTGACTTCACCCGATTTCCCGCATCGTATGCAGCAAATGTGTCTTAAAGTCGCTTCGGTGTTTCCTTCCTAGGAGACCGAGTGGTGAACAGAAGCACAACGTACGACGTGATAACCATGAAATAAAAGGAGAGCAAAGTTTGACTATGAGTCTCAGCCTCTGCTTTGATACCCTCCCTGCTGGGTAGAGTCTTTCAGAAGCCCTCTGTGGTAGGCTCTTGTCCTGTTCCCTATGTTCTTTCTCTTCTGATGTCCGTCCCGTTTGCTTTTCCGAATGAGGATTGAGCATCTTACCCAGGGTCCTCCTTCTTGCTTAGCTTCCTTAGGTGTACAGATTTTAATATGATTATCCCATATTATATGTCTAATATCCACTCATAAGTGAATGAATATATATCATGTTTGTCTTCCTGCTTCTGAGATATTTCACTCAGGATGATCTTTTCTAGTTCCCACCATTTGCTTGCAAATTTCATGATTTCCTTGTTTTTAATTGCTGAGTAGTATTCCATTAAGGAATGTTATGAAAGAAGGGGGAGATAGAAAGACCTGGAGTGGACAGGAGCTCCACAAGGAGAGAAAAAAAGAATCTGGGCCCAGAGACTGATACACTAACCAAGGACCATGCTTGCGATAACCTAGAACCCCTGCACAGATGTAGCCCATGGCAGCTCAGTGCGTTCTCTAGTAATGGGAACAGGGACTGTCTCTGACATGAACTCAGTGGCTGGCTCTTTGACCTCACCCTGAAGGGGGAGCAGCCTTACCAGGCCACAGATGAAGACAATGCAGACAGTCCTGATGAGACCTGGTAGGCTAGGGTCAGATGCAAGGGGGGAGGATCTCCCCTATTGGTGGACTAGGAGAGGGGCATGGGAGGAGATGAGGGAGGGAGGGTGGGATTAGGAGGGAATGAAGGAGGGGGCTACAGCTGGGATACAAAATGAATAAACTAATTAATAAAAAAATTAATTAATTAAAAAAAGGAGAGCGAAGGGCTGGGCTATCGTCAGTTGATTAAGTGTGTGGGGACATGTGGTGCAGGCCTGTGGCTTCCACATGTACACACATGCACAGATACACACAGAAACGCACACGCAGAGATGTGTGTGTGTAGGCCTGCATGCCAGTGCCTCACCCGCTGAAGCCACTATCTCTCCGTGCTGGAGGACGCACAGGCTAGAGGGGTAAACTGGTGGTTTGGAGCGCCTGTGGCTCTGGCATGGGACTGAGGTTTGATTCCCAGGACCCACACTGGGGATGTGGGTTCCCACAGTCACAGCCGCCTATAATTACCACCCCAGGGGCTCTGAAGCCTTCATCTGGCACACACACACACGCAGGCAAACACACGTATGTATACAACACACGAATCTGAAAGAAAACATTTCTGAGAATAAGAAACAAATGTGAGGGTGAGTTCTGAGAGTCAAATCCCTGTGGAGTGTGAAGAGGGGTGAGACTCTTAAGAAATCTGAGAATTAGGTGTGGCTCCCTCTTCTGTGGGACAGTGTTTGCAGCTCAGGAAAGGGCTCAGTGGACAGAGCACCTGCCAGGAAAGCACAAAACCCAGAGCTTAGACTCCCAGAAACTGTGGGCAGCACAGCACCCCCTGTACCCCACACTCGGCAGGCTTAGACAGGACCTCGGCAGCCAGCTGAGCAGCGAGGCCGGCTGGGATGAACAGCCTCTGGGTTTGGCGAGAGAAGACCTCACTGAAGTGGAGGCAAGAAAGGCACCCAATGGCAGCTTTGGGCCTCTAGATGCCTGTGATTACACCTGCACACACACCTGTGCCCACCCACAGGCAGAAATGAGCACAGACATATACCATGTGGCCATACACATGCAAAACAAGAGAGAGACTGTTTACCAGCGATTCCAATCTGTCCAGATGGCTTTTCGCTCTCAGAGTACGTTTGTTAAGATTGTATGAGCCAGGCTCCGTGGCTTAGGCGCATTACCCCAAGCACGTGGGAAGCGGAGGCAGGGATGTGAAGAGTCTAGGGCTGCTCTGGGCGGCACAGTATTAACACGTAATTACGGTTCTGGATCAGTTTAGAATTACCTTGGCGTGCCCTCGACACTGGCGGAGTTGCCTTTGGTCCTGCAAAGCCTCTTGGGTATTTTGAGAGCACAGTAGAGGTGTAACTGGGCTTCAGTTGCTCCTGTCACTGGAACTGACATGTGTTTGGATCCCTGTCCTGTCTGGCGGTTGGCTGGGACTCTCCTCTGAAGGGGGAATGTGTCTTGCTGGCTCCGTCCTCCAGCCAGCGGCTCCTTTCATCTTAAGATATTCATCATTCCCAAGAATAAGGTCTGGGAGCCTGTGTGTGCATACCCAGGAAGACAGAAATCCCAACCTGACCTTCATCACTTTTGAAATCATGAGTTGCTGGTGGGTTAGACTCAGGGACAGGATGTAACCCAGGCCTTCCTGAAGTCCCCTGAACTCGCACAGTGACACCTCAAGGAGTTATTTCTAAGGGGTGCTCTATATTTGGTCCAAAATATTAAAACACAAGCAGAGCAAACAAAGACCGCTTGGCCTCCGCAGGGCAGACGTGCTCAGTTGCTTGAATCTTTTAGCTGGGTCTGTGATGTGACACATAGGAGACCTCAGGTTGTCAAAGCTCCTGGTCAGAAGAAGTGGGGCCTGCCGGCCTGCCCCGCTCCGCTGCAGCCCAGGAGGGTGGTTGGTAGGCCGAAGACGTTGGTGCCAGGGGCTGCCTGCGGGGCCATGTCCATGGCTCTTGTGGAGTGTCCCGGCGCCCAGGGACACGGAGGGAGCATCCCTCCTGTGGAACAGCTGTAACTCTCACACTGGGTTGGGACTCACCTGCCATTGGAGGCTTTTGATGGTGTCTCCCTGAGGTTGAAAATGGTGTATGTGTGCATACAAGCCTGCATATGTGTGTTTATGTGTACCATGTGTGTGCAGGCGCACAGAAGCTAAAGCGAGTGTTGAGTCCCCTGGAACCAGTGTTACAGGTGGTTGTGATCTGCCAAGTGGGTGCTGAGGACGCCCTGAGTCCTCTGGAGGAGCAGCCAGAGGACTGCTCTTAAACGCAGCCCCGACAGCTTCATAAGAAAGACGAGGGGAGGGCAGAGAGACAGAGCACAGGTGCCAGGCCCAGCCTCCTGGATTTCCCCCACCCCCAAAACAACTCCCCAGGTGGAGTCCGAGCCTTCAGCGTGTGAGTCCATGTGGGGAGCATATCACACTCAGGACGGGAGGAAGGCTCCTCTCTCAGCTTGTTTCCTGGCCCTCGGAGCCTCTCCTGTGGGCAGTCAGTTCTTTCCCACAGACAGCTGACATCTGCTTATGAATATTCATGTTGCTGACACACAGCCAACAGGAAGATCTGTGCGGTGGGTTTTCTTGTGCTGAGATCTGGGGAGACGAGGAGGTGGCCTGTTCTGAGAGTCTGGTTTGTCAGGTGTGTGTCCCTGCCGAGAGACCTTGTTCTCTGTAGCCTTCAGCTGAGGAGACAGAGACCCACGCCTCTGCGGGTGAGCTCTGTGCGCCCACGCTCAGCCTGCCCGTCCCGGACAAGTCAGTTAGGCCTCTATGGTCCGCTGTGTTGGCTGTCTCCAGCAGGCTTTCCCGTGTTCTCCCCGCAGCTCCAGGGATCGTGCAGGCAGGGCGAGCCGCCCCAAGCGTGCCCTGAGACACTGGCCTCTGCTGCCCACAGATGCTGCCCGGGCACAGCGGAGCTGGCTGCTCGCACCATCCTCCATTCCTCTGGCAGTGGCTGTGTTTGTGGAGCTCTTCAGTCTGGCTTGCACAATTCTCTGTCTTTTTCACTCTGACCAGGCCAGCTGTTACCTCATGAGGCTGGTAGCATGCCTCTCTCTGGCAAAGCTCCGTCCCTGGACCGTGTGACATCTTTTTGGACCCATTGTAGCTTCTCAGCTGTGTTATGGATAATTTATGTTGTCAGATAAATACCCTTAGGATAAATGAAATATTAATAATTCTATCATGCTGACTTAAAAACACTCTTTGTCCATATTCAATCGAATCCTCTCTGGGCCTTTCCTTTGGTCTTAAAATCAGGTCCATCACCATCTCCACAATAAATAAATCAAGCCATTCTTTTGGCCCAGAGGTTTTGGCGTGAGCACATAGCACAGCATAGCCCAGTGTAAGAAATCTTAGCCCATGATTTCAAAATTCGTATTCCCCTTGCAGCGGTTGGAAATGAAATACTGCTCTACCCACTATCCATGGAAAATAGTTAACCAGGCGATAATCTGTATTTGGAGAAAAAGAACCCTGGAAACAGCCTTGTGGCTGAAACATGATCTAATCCTCCTCCCTCCCTTGCTGTGGGACACCTGGACAGAAGGTGACGAGCCAACACGCAGTGCTGCCTGATGTTGAAAGTCACCATGACTGTGCAGGAAACATTGGGATATGGTCAGGATTATGAAATGATTATTTTTGGTCTTGGAAAACTGGAAAATACACAACATTTGAAATAAAAAGAGTGAAACTTTTCTTAGTTTAACATGATATATAAACTCAATAAAAATTTCCAACAAAGAAATACATTTATTAAGATTTTAGCAGAAAAACAAGAGCCCCCATGATTTGCTTTGGAAACCCCAGCACAGGCCTGTCATCTTCTGACACGTGTCCTTCAGGTTACCTGCCCCTCCCTTCTCCCCTCTTCTCTTTTCCATCTCTTCCTTCTTCTGCAAGGTTGGAATCACATCATACAGGTGCGTTTGTCATCCTGGTCCTGTCCATCACCCGACCTCCCATTAGCCTGGGTCTTGGCAAGGGTGTGGTTGTGACATTTGGGTAACTGACGAGACAGTCTGCTCACATCCCTGATGCTTTGGATGGAGTGGACTGGAGACTCCTGAGGGGAACAGCAGGAAACAGAAGTAAAGTTGCCGATGGCAAACATGGACTTTGATACAATACCCAAACCGGTCTCTAATATAAAGTGTTTTTGATGGAAATAGACTCCATTTCTAATTTTCTGTAGAAATGATTCCACTAAATATAATGTTTATCAATGGGATGTTTTTCTTGGAAAGTTGTAAAAGTTTAGGTATTCCTGTATATCAGAGAGAGAGAGAGAGGTTGAATTTTAGATTTGTTTGCCCACATATTCTAAGAAAGATTTTTTTCTTCATTTTTAGCTGGTGATGGTCTAATCTTAAAAAAAAAAAAATTTTATAGTATTTACAAATTGAAAGAGTTAGTTTTTCCCCCCCCTCTGGGACTAAAACCATTGTTTAATGATAGTCCATGGAATGATTTTAGTGTGTGTGTGTGCACAGTGTGTGTGTGGGGGGGGGTTTATGTGTGTGCATGTGAGGTGGTGTTGATGCTGGGAGCTTTGAGAGATGGAAATACTGAGCTTCTTCTCCACGAGAGCTTGCTCCATACTGGCAGCTCAGCCCCTCCTGCATTTTATTACCAAAATTTCCTCCTGCTTCCCTCACGAGGGTACAACGCCCTCCATCTCTCTTAAGAGGATTTTGAGTCCCCTCCTCCTTTTCAGGATATTTTAAAACAGTGTTTTAAGAAATAAGTTTTGCCATTAACTGTGCAGGTAATCTTACTCTCATTTGGAGAAATAAGCTTTAAAGTTTTCAATTTAATTTCAGGTTGTGCCAGGATCTTTGGTGACCCAAGAAAAGCTGTATTGATCATGAACAGGACAAATGACTCCCAGAGAAAAACGGTGGCAGAACCAAGGACAGTTAAAGGTAAACTGTAGCATGAATAAGCCGCCCCCTGTGTGTGGTTAGAACACAGCTCATGGCCTAAGCTCAGTGTTCTGTTAGTGGCCATGGGAGGCCGGGCTGCATGTGAGCCTGGGGGCTGGACCGTGAGGAGCAACGGATCGCTTCGGGTGGTTAGGCTGACACCTGTCGCCCAGATCCTGGAGGTTTGTGAGGATGAGGTGAGAAGCCAAGCACAGAGGTCGTGGTTAGTTCCACTACATTGTGACCCAGGGATGCCCGAGGGCCCTTGTAGGCTATGGCATGTTTGGACCTGTACCCTCCATCTCTGTGGTCTGCAAAACAAACCTCTTTGTTTGTAATAGACTGCTTCAGGTATTTTATTATGACAACGAAATATTTTACTATAAGAGACCACCCCTGACTTAAGATCTTTTTTCTTGATCAGATTTTTTCCTTTTGTAATTTTTATTTTATTTTTATTAATTACAGTTTATTAACTTTGTATCCCAGCTGTAGCCCCCTCCCCTAACCCCTCCCAGTCCCACCCTTCTTGCCTCTTCTCCTCCCCAAATCCACTGATGAGGAGGTCCCCCTCCCCTTCCATCTGACCCTAGTCTATCAGGTCTCATCAGGACTGGCTTCATTGTCTTCCTCTGTGGCCTGGTAAGGCTGCCTGCCCCCTCAGGGGAGGTGATCAAAGAGCCAGCCATTGAATTCACGTCAGAGACAGTCCCTGCCCCCCTTACTAGGGAACCCACTTGGACACTGAGCTGCTATGGGCTACATTTGTGCAGGGATTCCAGGTTATCTCCATGCATGGTCCTTGGTTGGAGTATCAGTCTCAGAAAAGACCCCTGGGTCCAGATTTTTTGGTTCTGTTGCTCTCCTTGTGGAGCTCCTGTCCCCTCCAGGTCTCTTTATCTCCCCCTTCTTTCATAAGATTCCCTGCAGTCTGCCCAAAGTTTGGCTATGAGTCTCAGCATCTGCTTTAAAACCCTGCTGGGTAGAGCCTTTCAGAGGCCCCCTGTGGTAGACTCCTGTCCTGTTCCCTGTTTCCTCCCTCTTCCAATGTTCATCCCATTTGCCTTTCTGAGTGAGGACTGAGCATCTTATTCAGGGTTCTCCTTCCTGATTAGCTTCTTCAGGTGTACAGATTTTAGTATGTTTATCCTATATTATATGTCTAATATTCACTTATAAGTGAGTATATACTATGTGTGTCTTTCTGCTTCTGGTTACCTTACACAAGATGATCTTTTCTAGTTCCTACCATTTGCCTGCAAATTTCATGAGTTCCTTATTTATAATTGCTTAGTAGTATTCTGTTGTGCAAATGTACCACAATTTCTGTATCCATTCCTCTGTTGAGGGAAATCTGGGTTGTTTCCAGGTTCTGGCTATTTCAAATAAAGCTGCTCTGAACATGGTTGAGCAAATGTCCTTGTTGTGCACTTGAGCGTATTTTGAATATATGCCTAGGAGTGGTATGGCTGGATCTTGAGGCAGCGCTATTCCTAATTGTCTGAGAAAGGGCCAGATTGATTTCCAAAGTGATTGTACAAATTTACATTGCCACCAGCAAGGAGGAGGTTTTCCCTTTCTCCAGCATCTTCAACAAATGGTGCTGATCTAACTGGATGTCTACATGTATAAAAATGCTTAAAGATCCATATTTATCACCCTGCACAAAACAAAAGTCCAAGGAGATCAAAGACCTCAACATAAAACCAGACACACTAAATCTATTAGAAGAAAAAGTGGGGAAGAACCTTGAACTGAACTCACTGGCACATGAGACAACTTCCTGTACAGAACACCAACAGCACAGGCTCTAAGATCAACAATTAGTAAGTGGGACCTCATGAAACTGAAAAGCTTTTGTAAAGCAAAGGACGCTGTCAGCAGAACAAAATGACAGCCTACAGACTGGGAAAGGATCTTCACTAACCCTACATCTGACAGAGGGCTAATATCCAGAATAGATAAAGAACTCAAGAAGTTAGATGCCAACAAATCAAGTAATCCAATTAAAATGGGGTGCAGAACTAAACAGAGAATTCTCAATAGAGGAATATCGAACAGCAGAGAAACACTAAAAGAAATGCTCAATGTCTTTAGTCATCAGGGAAATGCAAATCAAAATGACCCTGAGATTTCACCTTACACCCATCAGAACGGCTAAGATCAAAAACTCAAGTGACAACACATGCTGGAACAACAGTTTTCTTTTTAATTTTAAATTAATTTTTAAAAATTTATTCACTTTACATTCCAATTCCTTCCTAATCTCCTTCTGGTCCCACCCCACCCCCATCCCCTCCTCTAGTCCTCAGAAAGGGGGAGCCCTCCTTTCCTACCAACTGACCCCAGCCTATCAAGTCTCATCATGACTGCCTGCATCTTCCTCTGTGGCCAGGCTGGCCAGGGTTCAGAAGTGATCAAAGAGCAGGCAACAGAGTCCATGTCAGAGGTAGCCCCTGTTCTCCTACTAGGGAGCCTACATGGAGACTGAGCTTCCATGGGCTACATCTGAGTGGGGGTCTATGTCCTCTCCATGCATGATCCTTGGTTGGTACATCATTCTCTGCAGGCCCCTGGACCCAGATTAGTTGGGTTTGTTGGTCTCGTTGTGCAGTTCCAGTCCCCTCTGGGCGCTTTCATCCCTCTCTTCTTCCGTAAGACTACCTGCACTCTGTCCAAAGTTTAGCTGTGAGTCTCAACATCTGCTTCCATCCCCTGCTGGGTGGAGTCTTACAGAGGACACCTATGGCAGGCTTCCATTCTGTTCCCTCTCTTCAACTGCTTTCGTATCCAGTACCCTGACACTGAGAACCCAATTGTTCAGTTTGCTGCCACTAACTATCTGGAGTTAGCATCCAGCACCCCAGGGTTGGGACTCTAGTCCTCCAGGTCTACTCGTTTCTTTACCAGTTGTCTCCACGTGACTCCCACTTGCCTTGCGCTTGCTTGCAGCGTCCTGTATTATTTTGGCTTCAGTAACTCTGGGATGACTCCTCTCCTAGAACTCAAGAAAGCGAGGAACCGCTGTATTTGGTTAGGAAGGACACTCAAGGTAAGCGGATGAGGCTGGGTCGGGAGTGATCCTGAAAGGATTCGGCTTTCGGTAGACACTCCTTTAGGATGTCAGTGTGTTTCCCGGCTCACAGCTGTTATGTAACAGTTTCCTCTGAGACCGATACATTCTATCCTTCAGAACGTTTACTTTCTTTACAACTCCAAATAGCGTCAGGAAGTCCCTGAAACTGATCAGATTTCTTTAGGCACCTCCTTCTCTTTCAGAGTAATCAAAAGAAGCTTAGAGTCCTTCTAAGACAAGCCAAGCTGCAAGGCAGGCTTTTGAGACCAGACTGGCTGCCCAGAAGAAGCAGAGACTAGCTGTGCTGCCTGCTGGAGGTTTAGACCAACTTGAGTCATTTGTAAAGACACTTTCCAACCTGTTGAGCTGCCTGCAGGCTGTTGAGTGTTTTTCAGCTCCCAGCTTCTGTGACCTGTCACCCCTGCTGGGGTTGGCCTTGATTATGCAGGCTTTGAGTCATTTCTAGAATTAACCTTTAATCCACGTTTCTTTAAGTAACCTCAGGTGGCCTGAATGAGAATTCCTCCCCATAGGCTCATATATTTGAATGCTTAGTCACCAGAGAGTGGCACTATTTGAAAGGATTAGGAGGTGTGGCCTTGTTGGAGGAAGTGTGTCAGAGGGGTGGGCGCAATCTCTCTGTTGCCTGTAAATCACGATGTAGAAATCTCAGCTGCGTCTCCGGCACCACACCTGCCTGCAGCCATGCTTCTCACCGTGATGGTGATGGACTAAGCTGTTGAACTTGCAAGCCCCCAGCTAGATGCTGTCCTTGGTCATGTGTCTCCACAGCAGCAGAACACTGACTCAGGCAGGAAGAAGTCCAGCAGAACTCGGGGTTCACCAAGTTGGCCTTCAGCAGTATCGGTGCTTTTGGTGTGTCATGGGACCCTGTCTGGGTGGGTGGATTGTGTGTGCTGAGTCGCCCCAGGAGAAGCTCACCACACAAGAGCATCTCTTGAGTGTCACTGGTAGTCTCCACGGAGCTTTCCTTAAGTAGTCATGGTCACCTCATAAAATGTTGGTTTGCTCCATCTCTATCCTCTTGTGCTAGCCCAGAATTTAGGGTTGGGAGAGTGTAAAAGTTCAAATAGTAATCAGGGTTTTATCTTTTTGGAAACTAGGCACATCAGGGTCATCATTTTAGCACAAAGGATTCTCATCACATAGGGAATTCCACGGTTTGGGGGTCCATGCCAGGGAATCAGGGGGAGACGGAGCACATTCTTACACTGTAGCACAGTATCATTGTCCCCAGTTTGTGGTGAGGAAGAGGGCTTTTGGGACCCATTGACCTTCCAGGTTTCTAAGGAGGGAGACCCGGTTCCCTGTCCCCTGGAAGAGCCCTAATGCCCAAGCTTTCTAGAGTCTGGTCTTGTATCTAACCCCCACAGCTGCCGTCCATCTGGACAGGCGTGTTTGGGTGGACGCCAGCTTTTCCACCACCTGTTCCTCTGGGCAGCTTCTCTGCAGTTTTCTGGGACTGGAAAGACGACTATATGAGTTACTTTCCACATCACTGCAACAAAACTCCCGAGAAGAGCAGTTCATGGAGGAGGAGTTTGTCTGTCCCGTGCTTTGAGGACCCGTAAGGCAGGGACAGCATGGCGGTGGCCACGGGGAGCGCAGGGGAATGCTGAAGCTCAGGTCATTGACTTGTTTAGCCTGTGACCCCAGCTGACTGGAAGTAGGATGTCCGTGTTTCAGTAGTGTCCATTTCTTTTCACTTTCGTCCTTGAGTCTGCTTTCATGGCTCTGTCCGGAAAAAGCTTTAAGGGAGACCTTAGAAACTTGATTATTCAGGGTGTGATGTGTAGGTCAGTGATCTGCTGTCTTAAATGTGCTGCTCTAAGCTGCCCCTCATCTTGACGACGTAAAACAGCCACATGTCTGTAGTCCGTGGTCCTGTGGGACGGCCTGGGAGCAGCCCTGCCTTCGAGTTTCTGCTTTGAGTTCCACCTTGACGGCTCTGAATGAGAGACTGTGACCTGAGCGTGCAAGCCAAATGTACCTTTCTGTTGTTTTGGTTCAGGGTATCTGTCACTCAAAAGAAATGGAACTAGGATGTGGCATTGGGGGTAAGATGGCTAGTCTGACCTGCATCCTGGTTCTGTTGCACATCAGTAGGGAATACTGATTGAGCTCCCCTTGGCCAAGTCTCTGTGGCCTCCCCTGGATGATACTCAGAGTCAAAACCAGGATGAGAGGGACAAATGTCTTCGTGGTCCTTAGCCTGGGGGCTGGCTCTGGGTGTTCAAAATGGCAGCTGTATTTTCAGATCTCAGTAGTAGAGGAGATGCTGGTGACGGCTGTCATCCAAGCACTTGAGAGGAGGAGGCAGGAGTGTCAAGAGTTCAAGACCAGTCTGGTACATAAGACCCCGCCTCGAAAACAAAACAAAATGAACTTAAAGCACAAACAGATGTGTTAATTGCATTGATTTGTGTTGGAATGTCTAAGGTCCACTTCAGAAAAAATTCTGTGTTTTCTTTAATTTCTCCATTTTAAGACTTGTCAGGGTTGATCATGCAAAGCAGGATATGTGAATTGCGTATGATGTCAGCCATCTTTCTAAAAATGTTCACTCATGAAGGTGTGATTGTACCCAGTTGTTGGTTTCGATGTCTGTCGCTTCAAGTGTTTGTCATTTCTTTGTATCAAGGACATTCAAATTCCTCCTTTCCAGTTTTATTTTTTTAAAATGTCGGCTTCATTGTTGTCCTCCGTGGTTGGGGCACTGAACACTGGAGCTCACTGCTCTTCAGCTTTGTGAGCCATTTCAAGATGCAGGCTGGCCAGTTTCTTCTGGCCTTGTAGACTGAGTTCTCTGGTGACTGGAGGTGATGTCATCAGGGGACAGGGACCCTCGTCACCTAAGGATGCTGTGGAGCAGAGCTGAGCATAGTGCGGAGCTGAGCGTCCTAACGTGCTCCAGTCCTGCAGTGTTCCTGGGAGTGAAAGCCAGGACCGAGGCTGTTTGCCATCCTGCGTCCTTTTGTCTTGCAGCTGTCCCGGGTTCTGCGTGGCTGGTGTGCTGAAGGACATGATCCAGACTGTCCCTGACCCGGCAGCCCGTCTTCAGGTAAGCTCCGTCCCGGCTGGGAGGCGTCCAGCTTCCTCCTCAGCTGCACTGCCGTGCCGACCACCCTTGTTAGAACTATCTCGGGGTCTGGTCAAGTAAGCAAGGCAGACTCCAGCTCAGGGGCAGCTAAGGAACAGCTTTCACAGGTCTAAACGCTAGGAAAAGTTCCTGAAATACTGTTTTATGACACACAGAAACTGCACGACATTTACCTCTCATGGATGTAAAGATGGTTCTAAAGTTTGCTGTTGTTGTTCTCATTATTGTGTGGCAGAGTGCCGGTTTGTGCTTTTGGAGGTCAGAAGACAATGTCTTGGAGTTGGTTTTCCCTTTCTACCTTTATGTGGGTTCTGGGGATTGAACTCAGGTCATCAGGCTTCCTCCACAAGAGCCTTTGCCCAAGGAGCCAGAGCTCTGGCACCAGGGGCATTTCAGAGAAGCCAGCAGGCTCCCTCTCTTGCTCAGGGTTGTTGACTGGAGTGGAGCAGTTGTGGAGAGTGGGCGTGGCCCCAGGCTGAGAACTTGCACTCTCTGACTTTCCTGGAAACGGCTGCTGGCCCTGCTTTATTCCCTCCTCTGTGGGGGCCCACTGGGCATGAGCTGCTGGATTTCAGGGTTCAAGAGTGAGGTCATCTCAGTGCTGACCCTCTAGGAGCCTTGAACCCCAAACCTGACAGCTGTGTCCTGACTTTCCTGTCCTGAGGCTCTGGAGGTGAAGGAAGGGAGCAGATATGGAGCACGGACCTGCCCAGCTATCTCGGCGGGCTGGAGATCCGGTGGGGATTTTAGTATAGTCCACACAAATAAAGGCTACAGAAAGAAAATTCCAATCAAACAGCTGGGTCTTGTGTTACCTTATTTTCCTAGGTTCTCTTCACGGGTACTAGTTCAGTGTTTTCTTAAATAGTATTCTTTTGAACAAGTAATTAGGATCCAGGCCTCACATTCATTGTCGGCTGCAGAGCAGGTGCTTTTACCGCCTCTCTAGTCTCAGTCACAGAGGTTTTTTTTTTTTTTTAGATTTTTCACCACACCTGCTTTACTTTGGGTTCTTAAGCACCTTTACCTCCCTTCCAACTCTGCCTCCCCAACAACCTTAGGTAGGAGATTAGTAGGGAAAGGGCTGAAGACCTCTTTTATCTACTTCCTGCTGATCTGGGTTGATGGATTGTCAGGATACCAGCAGTCCAGTCCAAAGGCCAACAGAGGTTTTTAAAAGTAAATGTCTGCCTGAATTGTTCTTGCCTTGGAGAGGCGGTTCGGCGATGTGACGTCACAGGGCCTCCTGGCTGTAGCTGCCAGAGAGGCAGGGCACTCCCCCAGGACCTGCTTCCCCGAGACCTGCTCCTGCTCCGTGCTGAATGGTTTCCCAGGTGCCTCTTGTTAGACAGCAGGCCGGAGGAACCCGCTTTCTTCCCCGATTTCCTGGTGAAATGGTGTGCACACGGGGTTTCCACCCCCGGGAGAGGAAGCTCTGCCAGGGCTGGGGCCTCGCTCAGTGCTCACCGAGCCCTGGAGGGGAGCACCCTTTCCGATGCAAAGCTCTCGCACGCCGAGGTATTCTCCAGGGAAGTGTGCACCGCTGTGCTGTGCATGGAGCAGCGCCCAGGGGACCGCATGTCTGTGTCTGTGGCCCTGGGGACCGTGTGGCTCTCGAGTCTGTGGCCACAGGCTGCCACTGAGGAAGAGGAGGATCTTCCTCTTCCTCTTCTTAAATCCGTTTTGTGTCTTATAGCAGCTGTGTTTGTTCAGAACACTTGACCTTTACCCCTTCTATGTTTGACCTTTGCCCCTTCTGTGTTTGACCTTTGCCCCTTCTGTGTTTGGAGGGCTGCAGACAATGACAAGAAGGAAGGGTGGCTCGCACATACGGCAGATTAGCTTTCTGCTCTTCACTCACAGGGGTGTGGAGCAGAAAGCTCTGCTCACTTTAGCTCCTTCGGTTTGCACGTGGCACGGCAGAAGCACACGCTAGCATTTTGGTGTCAGTCTCATCTCTCTAGGTGGAGCAGAAGGTGAGCCCGTGTCTGTCCCTCACAGATACACTCACTGTCTGGCGTAAGCACCCTGAAACTGTGCCGGCAGCAGAGGAAACAGCCCGAGTGTCTGTGAACGAGAGTGGGCAAATATGGAATATTACATAGTAAGGAAAATAAGCTTCCACGGCTACCCCAGACATGTACCAGTGCGCACAGATCTTAAAAATGGAAAATCAAAAGTCAAGGAGAATATTTCACATTTGAAATCTGAAAACCCTCTCAGCCTTCCTACCTCTGGACTCTCTAACACACTTCCTCACGAGGTGCCGTCTCTCAGTCCATCTGCCGTCTACCTTGTCTGTCATCTCTCTTATTATATGTATTATCAGTCCGTCACCTGTCTGCCATCTCTCAGCCTATCATCTATCTTGTCTATCATCTTTCTCATTACATATATTATCTATGTCACCTATCTGTCATCCATCTCTGTCGTCTATCTACCTTCCTACCATCCATCCGCCCATCTCTCCCTCCCTCCGTGCTCTGCCTTTTGCAGTGGCTTCAGGTCAGCAGACTTGAACAGGAAGTACAAGGTTCTCATCAGCCCTGCCTCACGCAGCTCAGCCTCCTTCAGTGTGGCTGCACCACACCATTTGTTTCAATCTTGGATCCGTGACAGCGCATCAGTCACTTTCTAGCTCGTTTATTCTGTAGGCGTGGACAGTCGGGCTAGGCTTTGCATCCTCTTTGCCACATTGCCTAGACTATGTGAGAATCCCCACAGCCTCTGCTTTTTCCTCCCTCCCCATCCTGACCCCTGACAGCCACTTGCTGCGTTCCCAGCTCTGTAGCTTTGACTTTTTCAGAAGGTCACCCCTAGCTATCTGCTGCATCCGTGGGCCCGTTCCTCGCCATAGTGTTCTACAGTGTGCTTGTTCTAGGTGGCCAGACATTGGGTGACAGCTTTATTTGTTGAGGAGGCGCAGCTAACTCCAGATACATGAGGCTGAGGACGTAACGGACTAGCACGGTCCTCATGAGTGAGGGTGGAGCCTCTCAGTAGTGACATGGATTGCAGCGAATGTGGAATCTGGCAGCAGCTCTTTGCAGTGGACCACGCTCTGCTGCCAGGCGGCTGGCTGCCCCGTGAGCTTGCCAGTGTTAGCCGTCACGGCCTGGTCACAGAGATTCCAGCTCCAGGGTGATCTCACAGGAGCACCGTCATTTGCCACCCCACATATCGCTGTGCGGACTGCAGCTGTCCCCAGAACCCCAGGGGAATCGGCCTCCTTACGTCTGTGCATTTCAGACACCCACATGCCTCCTGGGCTCCTCCACTCTGCTCCACCTTGGCGATGTACTGAGCGTGTTGAGTCATGGGCCTCTTTAGAACTGTGGTGAATGTTTTCTCCCAGAATGTGCGTGCTCACCAACACTTTGATGCGCTCACGGACCAACTGCAAGCTGCTCTGGGCTCCTGGACCTCCTGGGCGCGGCCCCCCTACTGAGGAGCCTCTGCTGGTAATGGACAGCCCACTGGACCAGTCCACGGAACCAAAGCGAACTCTCATTCCTACCCAGCTCTCTTGACTGAAACAAAGCAGGGCAAAGGAAACCAAGCGGGACCTTAGGCCTCCCCCAGAGGGACAGCAGCTCCAGAGCGACTGCCCAGGTCGCTTGATTGTGCTCAGCACCGGGGACAGGTCCATAGGCTGCATCAGGCTGCAGAGCGAGCTCCTCGGCTGGGCTTTTGTTAGGAGCTACCTGGGGCTGCTGGGCTGCGCACACCCTGTGAGCCTCCTGAGCACGCCCACCGTTTCTTCTCTGGAGACCTCTGATAAACCCTCGCTGAGATTTCCATGGGGTAGGACACACCAGTGCCTTTCCTCTGAAAGCCAGAGGATTTACAAGCAGGACATGCGCGTGTGTCTCTGTGGGTTTCGCCTCTTCGATTCTGGTACCCAGATGTGGGGTTTGTCCCAAAGCAGCAGGGACTGTAAAAAGCAGAGAAAGTATTTTGTAGATCTCCAAATTCCAAGGTTGAATGAAAATTCTGGCTGTGTTTTGCTTAATTGAGAATGCATGTCTTTCTGAGAGTGATTTAAAAAGTAGACAGATTGAAGAAAGCACAGCTATTGATTTTTTAGTGGTCCTCTCTCGATTTTTCTGGGAGGTGCAATTTACCTTTTTAAACATGAAGTGTGCACTGCTAATTCACTGCTGCTGTCGGGGTCCCCAAACAAACAATGACGCTAGTTTACATGGGCTTTTCCATTAGTCTCACAAACTGTTAATGATGACATTAAGTGATGGTATTGTTGAACTGAGTTTGAGGCCAAAGGGCCATGTGGTCTTTGTCCTGTGAGTCTCTGGAGTTTTGTTTTAAAACCCAGGTTTAAAACACATCTTATGTGTGTCCATTGCTGGACCAAAGTCAAGCAGTCAGAAGCCTTTCCTGACTTGTCTACTTCCTGTTACCGTGTGGGAAGAGGATGGTGTGGGCTTTACATCCTTCATCACACCTCACAGGGCTTGTGTAAAGTCTGCAGGGGTGGGCCTGCTTCTGGCCCTGCAGAGAGGGTGTACACAAAATGGAGAGCTCGGGCAGACTGCCTTTTAGTCAAGATGCTTTGTTCCAGAAATACAGCATTTCAGATTTCAGATTATTTTGGGGTTGGGACTACGTGCAGAGTCACATTGAGCTATCTTGGGGTAGGGCTCAAGTCTAACGTGAAGCTTAGTTTTTACTTTATTTGCCATTGCACACATCCTATGAAGAAAATCTGATGCAATGTTTTTTCTTCATCTGAGGTTTGACCATGAGTCGTCATGGAGGTCAGGTGAGGGATATGAACACTGTGGAGGTCAGGTGAGGGATATGAACACTGTGGAGGTCAGGTGAGGGATATGGACACTGGAGGTCAGGTGAGGATATGGAGACTGTGGAGGTCAGGTGAGGATATGGAGACCGTGGAGGTCAGGTGAGGATATGGAGAGTGGAGGTCAGGTGAGGATATGGACACTGGAGGTCAGGTGAGGATATGGAGACTGTGGAGGTCAGGTGAGGATATGGAGACTGTGGAGGTCAGGTGAGGATATGGACACTGTGGAGGTCAGGTGAGGATATGGAGACTGTGGAGGTCAGGTGAGGATATGAACTGTCATGGAGGTCAGGTGAGGATATGAACTGTCGTGGAGGTCAGGTGAGGGATTTGCCATTGTAATGTTATGTCTACTCTCAAATCTCTCTGACTTTGAAGCATTTTAGGTTTCAGGCTCTTGGACTAGTGAGTACTTAGCCTATGTTATCAGTGAACGAAGATCCTAGGAAGTAAGGGGAGGCTCTGCATGTGTGTGAGAGCATGCGCGTGTGCATGCATGTTGAGACCAGAGGCCAGTGTTAGGTGTCTTTTCCAAGCCTTTGCCACATTGTTCTTTGAGACAAAGTCTTTGACTAAAGCATGGAACTCCTTGAATGAGTAAAACCAGTGGCCAGTGGCCTCCGGGAATCCTCCTGCCTCTGCTTTGCCATCGCTAGGCTTACGTGGGTGCTGGGATATGAATGTTGGTCGTGCTTGTATGGCAGTTACTTCATTGACTGAGCCATCTCCCCAGACCCAGCAGAGTATTTTTAACTTTGGATAGTTTGAACAGTGTGCTGTGCTGTTTAGTCTTCCATGGGAATGGGATGTCTGTAAGCTTCCTGCATCCAGGCTTGATTCCTCAGACATGAAATTTAAAGACACAAAAGCAGGAAGCCCTATGTTACATAAAACACACAACGTGAAGAAATGTTGTCCTGAGTATGGAGAAAAATAACACTTTGTTTCCTTTTAACACATTTTTGACTGTAACAAAAACTTGTGTGCTTTGGGAGCCTTTTAATTCATAGAACAGGGTATTGATCAGTTGAAGGCACTCCTCTCCATCATTGAAGTGATTAGCTGTACTTAGACGCACTTGAAGCCGGACATTGGCATTTTATGTGCAAAACTAATTTAGTCAGACCAGGACACTGACAGCACATTAATGGCTGCCCACTGGCTGAGCACTGAAATCCTATGTACTGGCATTGGGCCACTCCCAGATTGACAGTCTGCTGTCCTCAGTGCCACTGGTCAGAGCTGGAACGTTTACTGAATTTGAGAACGTCAACGTTTTTTTCTCTTTTTTTTTTTTTTTGCATGAATAAAGTTGTGTTTTTTTTTTTTTTTTATTCTAGTTTTTACTATTTGCCTCTCCTGTTACTGCTTAGTGGCACTTCGGACATAAATGTCTGAATCATGATGCTCATCCCGTCAGCCTTTGCTCTCCCGTGGTGGAGTCTTAGCACCGTGTCTCCTCCGATGCAGCCGTGAGCTGGTCCTGCGTGTGCCCCTGTGAGCTTCACACTTCTGGGGAAGTGGGACCTGGAGGGAAGGGTCTGTTTCCAGCTGTGCACTGCTGAATGGAGGGGAATCTCCATCCAGTGTGGACCATGGGAGGCCTCCTGCGCTCTGCCGGCCTCCTGCTCCAACCTTCTGCCTTGAAGAGTGTGTGGAACCCAGGAACTAGGAAGAAAACTAATGGCGAATGCTTCCACGGGCGCGTCCTTCTGTCCTTCTGCTCCTGTTCTTCTGTACCGGGTTTCCCATATTTGAGTCTTTGAGGCTTTTGAAGCCGTTTCTTCAGTGTCAGGTGGCAGCGGCTGCTCTGCCCTGGACACACAGGCTCCCGACTGTCCATCTCTTGCGCTTCTCACTATTCCTCTCTCTGTTCCGATGAGCCAGCTAGTGATGAAAAACTGCCTACCTCCCACTTTCTCTACGTCGATGTTTGATGTGCTCACAGCTGTGGCCATCACGGCAGCGTTTCCTTCAAACGAGTCCTGGTATGCTGGGTTATTCAGAGAATAATTTATTCTTCCTTTAATCTTTGCTGTCATCACACCTTCATGGCTTCTCAGTATATTGAGAAGTTTTGTGTGTGTGTGTGTGTGTGTGTGTGTGTGTGTGTGACTTAAAACTGCATTTCTTGGGCTATAGAGAGGGTTCAGCCGTTAAGGGTAGTTGCTGCTTTTGTAGGGGACCTGAGATCATTTCCTGCACTCATGTCAGGGTGGCTCACAGCTACCATCTCTGGAGCATGCAACACCTTCCTCTGGCTTCTGTGAGCACATACACTCATGTACACACACACACATGCACACACAGGCACAGACAGACATCTAGGTGAGGGAAGCCTACACTGTGGTATTGCTGAGTAGGTGGATTTGGCTGTAGACCATCGTTGAGCCGCTGAACTCCAGGCTCGGAGGTTCCCGGTGGTGTGCGGCCACCGCTGGTGAGCGGCAGGGCGCTCGGGATGGGGCCTCCGCTGGTGAGCGGCAGGGCGCTCGGGATGCGGCCACCATTCCACAGTCTGTTGCTGTGAAGAGCCTGGAGCTAACGCGTAGCTCACCGCTGTAGGACCCGGGCTGAGGGACCACAGGGGCAGCAAAGACTTGAGTGTCCGCTCTTCTGTGGACTTGGGACCGTGTCATCTTCTAAAAGCCTCTGGAAGACTCGGGGGCTGGGTGGAGTTGTCACATCACTGTGCACTTCTAAACACTCTCCTGAACACTGTTGTGTAATCATGGAGCTTCTAGTATTTATTTAAAAATTTCCTTTTCAACTTTAATTAAGCCAGTGAGTCATGATGGGGAGAAAGAATGAGAGGTGTCTGGTTAGAAGAGGAGGGATTTTAGCAGGAAGAGGAAACAGTGAGGAGAATCAGCAGGTTTAAAAATGAACAAAATTCGTTGTCTGGAATTGCCAAGCAGTGGTCGTCTCTGTTTGAGAGGATTAGAGTCTGAGCTCCTAGAATGGGGCCTGTGGTGGCTTAGAGCATCATGTGTGGAAGCAGTTTACAACTTGAGGTGAAAATGCTAACTCTGCATGGGAGGTCACAGTTAAAACCTCAGCCGCTGCAGCAGATCTCTGTGGCACATGGCTCAAAGCTGCTTTATTGAAATGAAACAAAGGAGGGTTTTGGCTTTTTGTTTGTTCTGTTTTTTCAAGACAGGGTTTCTCTGTGTAGCTCTGGTTGTCCTAGGTTCACTTTTGTAGATCAGGCTGGCCTTGAACTCATGAAGATCCACCTGCCTCTGCCTCCCCAGTGCTGGGATTAAAGGTGTGTGCCACCATGCCAGCTTATGAAACAAGGTTTTAACCCTAAGGTCCTCAGAGATTTCTAGTGTTTTCTGGATCACCTTGGGTTACATTAGAATGAGAACCATGAGGTAGGTGTGTGTGTATGTGTGTGTGTGTGTATATTTGTGTGTGAGTGTGTTTGTATGTTGAGTGTGTGTATTTGTGTTTCTGTTGTGAAGTTTTGCAAGTATTAAACTCCCAAGGCATATACTTTGTAAATTTTCTCTTGTTCCTTTTCACTAGAGCTTAAAAAAAAAAAAGGAAACCAAGAGAGGGGAAAAGTAGAATTTTGTTTTATTTTTTCTATTTTGTAGAAAGCCACTATGGGATTTGTCATCACTATATTTTAGTGCAGAGCAATTACCACACTTTAAAAGAGCCCTAGATTTTCCTGCTTACTGTCCACGTATTTTCTCATCTAAGAATGTGTGCAATGAAGTACTTTGCATACATTGTGTCTTTTGTTGCATGTAATTAGACTGTAAATACTAAAAGTCATTTGTAGTGAACAGCATGAGATCTTACACAGGCCTTCGTTTTGATAACTATGTTTCTGGAGTTGGAATATTGTTCTGTTGAGTATAATTGTTATGTGATAGTTTTCTCTGAGATGAAACATTCCACCCTGTAAGAAACTCACTAAGCAGGAAAGTAAACAACCCAAAACAGTTTCAGGAAGTCCCTGAAGCGGAGCAGATTGGCTTGGCCCCTCCGTGCCAGGGTAAGCAGTGAAAGCTGAGCACCGCCTCAGATGGAAGAAAGTTGAGCTGCAAAGCGACAGAACAGAGTAGCTGCAAACCAGCTGAGCTGCCGGGAAGAGGTGTAGGCCCACCGAGTCAGCTGGGAAGGGCCCACAACCCGTGGGAAGGTGCCTGCAGGGTGGCAGTGGGCCGCAGGTTGCCATCTCCTGAGTTGTCACCATGCAGGGGTGGTCCTTGCTGGGCAGTTGTCTTCGAGTTGTTTGGCCTCCTATAAGTAACCCCGGTAAAACTCATTGGTTCACCAAATTGGACTTGGTGTCTGCGCGTTGGTGTTTTGTGGCTCCGTCTGGGGTGAGTGAGATGTGGGTGTCTGTGCATTGGTGTTTTGAGGCTCGCTGTCTGGGGTGAGTGAGATGTGGGTGTCTGTGCATTGATCTTTTGGGGCTCGCTGTCTGGGGTGAGTGAGACTGGGTGTGGAACTCCCCGGAAAGTCTTGTCACTCAACAGCAGTGAAGTAAAACTGTCAGTCTGTGACTTCTTTAGGTAGATATAATGTGGGCAGGTATTTTTGCTTGTGGAAGTCAAATCAATTTCTACAAAACAAAGAGCAGAACACAGTGAAAGCATTCAAGAACCAGGCTGCAATGGCACGGAATCCTGCAGGGGTAGCGGACTCTGCCTGAGGCGCCCTGGAATGTGGCAGACACTTTCTTCTCGAATCAAGAGGCCCTTCCAAATGCCAGAGAGTCCTCTCGTGTAGCCATGTTTTCTCTCGACTGTGCGAGTCAGTGTGACACTTAAGATGATGGTGATTAGAGATGAGCCTGTGAATGTCACACACAGGCAGTTGTGTGGGGGCTGGAAGACACACAGCCAGTGTGGCAGCATTAGTAACGCACCATCCTCCCTCTAAGCCAGCAGCAGACGCCTTGGCGAGGGTGAGCCCATAGCTCACCACCCGGTCGGTGATGGCGTCTGTGGTTAGCAAGGTAACCTAACCTCTAACCTGCCTCTCTGGCTCACAGGCAGCCATCACAGTGACTGCCTCCAACCCTGTGGCCTTGGCAGACTCTGGGGTCATCTTCAGGCACATCCTTCTCCACTCAGCCTGAGCCCGGGCCAGACTTGAAGGAACAGCAGCTGGACATCGGCAGACGGGCAGGGGTCGTCAGCTCAGGGGCATGTCCTGTACTCACCGAAGGGGACTAAGCCAGGACTGACTCACTCTGCCTGGCTGCACCTCCCGTTGCCTTCTGTTTACTTGTTTGCCTGGTAGTGGGTGTATGTGTGAGGAGGGCCGTGTCCCGTTTTTATTTGTTTATTTATTTTTGAGACATGGTGTTACTAGGTCAAGCTAGCCTTGAACTCCTGTGTAGCTAAGAGAGACCCCAAACCTCAGATCCTTCTGTAATCCCAAGTGCAAGGATTATAAACATCACTACCCCAAGTCTGCCGATGACGGGCTCCAAACCCAGAGTTCTGTGCTTGCTGCGCCAGCAGTCCTGAGGTGCACCCGCAGGCCTCACTCCTGTCCCCAGACGTGACCAGCGGGGGGGGGGGGGAGGGGATCAGGAAGGTAACGGACACCCAGGCCCAAGCCCTGCAAAAGTAGGGGCTGGACCCTGGAATGGTCAGGAGTGGCTTTTGGCCTCCAGGGCCCCTCTGTTTCTTTTGATGGAGACAGAGTGGTGGGGAGAAACGCCTTCACATGGAGCACAGCGCTGTGAGCTGTCACAGCAAGGAAAATCACTCCCGTAGAGGTGTGAGCGCCTGCACCAGCGTTTGGAGAGAGAGCTCAAGTTTACAGCATGGTGGCTGGGGCCAGTGCACCTGCGGCAGTCTCAGCACACAGCAGAGTGCCCAGCCTGGGCCTGGGCGTGGACTCCCAGCAGGCAAAAGGATCAGGGTGCCTCCCCCCACCCCCCGCACCAGTCAAAAGGTAGAAAGTCTGGGTGACGCTCCAAGGAGAGTTGGGGCTCAGGGGTCCATGTTGGGAGGTGCCACCTTGCTCTCCTTCTCAGCAGAGTGAACACCAGGGCGGCTCCGAGTGAAGTGAAAGAACTTTGCTTAAGGAGCCGGGCAGGAAGGGCCCCCATAGCCCTGGGGGCTACATAAATGAGGGTGGAGCGACCAGCCCTTCCGGGGCTGGAGTAGGCTCCGCGCTCAGGAGCGGGGGTGCAGCACGCCCTGCGCACCCGTCATTGCACAGTTAGGATTTCAGTTCACAGTGCTCAGGCCCCGGGATGGAGGAGGGGCGGCCGGGTCGAAGCTGAGGCGGCCGGGTCCAAGCTGAGGCGGCCGGGGTCCAAGCTGAGGCGGCCGGGTCCAAGCTGAGGCGGCCGGGTCCAAGCTGAGGCGGGTTCTCGTGAGCCGAAGAGGGTGGAACCTGCCCTGAGAAAGGTGTGGGGACAGCAGAGGGTCAGGAAGCAGGGGTCCTCCTGGCATGGCGTCTTCAGGAAGAGCAGGAGCGGGCACTGTGCAGGCTGAAGGCCATAGTTAGCACGAGGGGCCTTAGCTTCAGATTTTCTCCTCATCAGTTCAGGGCCAGCCCCAGCCTCTGCGTGGTGCTTAATCACTTTTGTTGGCTGGCTGCCATTAGGGATGTGTGTGTGTGTGTGTGTGTGTGTGTGTGTGTGTGTGTTGGAAAGGTATGTCCCTGCTGTGTATTTTCAAAGAATCTCATTGTCTGATTAGAAAGCTCAGCATCATTCCGGCCTCCTGGCCAGTCCTCACTTCCACTCTGGCATTTTTGTGACTTTGCTCTCTGCACACAACCTGTGACCCGATGGACACCCAGCTCCATCAGAATGTTGTGTTGTCCCAAACCTTCCCGTGATCTCCGCTATGGCCTGTGACCTCATGCCGGCCCTGTGCCACTGACCCTGGTCCTCCCTCGGCCTTCTCTCTGGCACAGCTGTGTGGTTCTCACTCGCACACAGAGGTGTAGTGTGGGCCTCACCTCAGCGACCTGCCAGGTGTTGATGTGGCTTTTCCTTCCCCTCTGACTTGGGGTTGCGAGAGTGTGCTGCTGTTCCCAGCCTTCATGTGAGGTCTGGGCATCCGAACCGGGGTTCTCACGCTTGTGTAACAAGCTCTCTCCCCACTGAGCCTTTTCCCTGGCCGCTGTCAGGGTGTTGGTGCCAGGGCAAGGGGAGGAGACGGCCTTCTTTCCTTCTGCGCCCATCTTTACTCCTTCAGTACACTGAGTGGAGAGTGGAAAAACCACCACGATGAAAGTCACTGCAGAAAACTGGGAAGGCAGAGAGGTTTACAAAAAACCCCAATATTATCCCCTGCTGTGCAGGAATAATTTCCGAGTGATCTCCTTTAACACGTGCATATCACTGATAAACCTGCGGGGAGACTGGTGGGCCAAAGGTAACTTTGGGGTCTCTGCTAGTGGCAGATCTGGATCCCATCCTGAGGACTGGGATGGGGTCAGTGGCACAGCACTTGTCTCGTGAGCAAAAGGCCCCGGCGTTACCCTCGGCACTGCAGAAACAAATGAGACACGAGAAAAAAGGCCACAGGGAAAACAGCCATCACTGAAGGGACGTCAGCTGTCACTTGAGGGTCGGACACGGCTGATGGAGTCGGTCTGAGCTGGGCGGGCAGTGAGGCCTCAGGTCAGGGTATGGCGTCAAAGGCAGCCGCATGTGTTGTGCAGATGCTTGTGTGCACGCTGGAGTGAGCTCTGCAGAAGACTCGGCTCGCCCCGCTTCTTCCCCACCAGGGAGTACATTTCGGGGAGCAGGGTCTGGCGTGTCAGAAGTTTCAAGAGAAGACTCGTGAGCACACGCTCTGTCCTTCTCATGCTCCCCACTGCCAAAGGGAGATGCGGAAAAGATCCCTTTCAGACGTTTCCGTGTGTGTATAGGGGAGAGTGTGCGCGTGTGTGCACATGCTCGCGGAGGCCGACCCAGGTCCTTCTGTCAGGTGTTAGTCACCTTTTCCCTCTTTGAGCCACACCCCTCTCTGGCCAGGCCTTGCCAAGTATGCATGATCGGATGGGCGCCGGTGCGCCGGTCTTCGCCTCACGCTGCAGGCAGGAGCCTCTTTACGGGGGAGGTGGGACTTGAACTCGGGTCCTGTGATTGCCCAGCCAGCACTTTCCCTAGGGAGCTGTCTGCCCACCCGGTTCTCCTTACAGTGGCTTCAACAAGGAACTGAATTGGAACGGCAGTGGGAGACCTCCGTGCCCTTGGGTGTGTCTCTGTGAGAGACAGTCCCTCCTGCTTCCTGAACAGTGACTTGCTTACAGTGTGCGCTCATTGCTGGTTCACAGTGGGAGTGTCAGACTGCCTCGTAGGAGTGTGCAAGCACACCCGCCTGTGCGTGCCTGAGGTGCCCCAAACAGTCCACTGTCTCTGACACACCCTCGGGTGTCGGGAACATGTGAACGTACAGTGATGGGATTCTGAAGGCTGATTCCCGAGGCCCTGGCAACCCGGCGGTGTAAGCATGGCAAAGCCTGTCATGGTCGTGATATCATCGTCCTGTAAACATCTTTGAGTCTCTGGAGAAATCAGAGCCGACACAGCCCCAGAACTGGTAAACAGGTCCCTGGAAAATACACACAGCAAAACCTGGAATTTGAGTAATTCACACTGAAGAGTCACAGGGCATCTCAATAAGTTTATAAACAACACGGTCAGAATTTGTAACACTAAGGGGTTTGCGTTCAAAGCTGTAATGTTTTCAGGACAGTATAAAGGGTGTGAGTGTGTGTGTGTGTGTGTGTGTGTGTGTGTGAGTGTGTGTGCACTCATGGAGGCCAGGGCTTGATGCCAGATGGCAATTGAGAGAGACAGGCTCTCTCGCTGGCGCTCACTAAGGCTAGCAGGTCGGTGAGCCGTGACTTGTGCCTGTCTCTGCACTGGGATCACAGGTCACAGCTGGGCACTGCCACCCGCTCTGCTGGCCGAGTGCGGGGAGTGGGCTCTGCCTGTATGTGAGTGTGTCCGGCTTCACGCAAGTCTCCCCAGCTCCCAAGGAGAGCCGCATGAATTCATCAGAACTAGGGAAGTTCTCTTGTTAAATGTGCTGTGTGTTTTTTAAAACTTACTTTAAATAGTGCACAGGAATAGTTTTAGAGACTGACTCTGGTAGTGTTTTAGTTTTAATTATTCATAAGTAAATTTAAATTAAGATTTTATTTAATCCGACACACTGCTTTTGCAGATATATTCAGTGAAAGGTAAATCATCGAAGGTTCTTTTTTTACTCCAGGAAGCAGCAATCCATGACACAAAGTGCGCCGTCCGTCTGAGAGGATGAGGTTCCTGGTGGTGTAAGACGGGAGGCAGGCTTCTTGCTGGTGCCCTGTGGCCGGCTCGGTTCACTGGGATTATCAGGGTGGGTGACGGGCTGAGGGCCCAGCCTTTCCTTCACAGTGTGCCTGAGTTACATGGTGAGCAGAGTCCACAAGTGTGATCCGGAGAGTTCCGAGCCGAGGGAGCACGAGAGCAGCCAGTTTCCAGCTGCCGGGCGCCTTTCACCCAGGCATCTCTTAAAGCCCGTGAGAGAAGGCAGGACTGGAGCTGGCGGTGACAGCTCTCAGCCTGGTCACGGAGGGGGCTGCAGCAGGAGAATCACAAGTTCAAGGCCAGCCTGGCTGCAGCTGGGCAACGTGGGGAGGCCACGGCTAGGAAAAGCAAAGTGAAAGAGGGCTGACGGTGAAGCCCTTGGTGGAGGTCTGGATCGCCCTGGGGTCAGTCCCCGCATACACACAAATAGGTAAGGGCGGGCACACTCAGGGCTGTGGTCAGCTTCAGTGATGCACACTTCCTCCTTGCCTCCTCGCTGCCCCACCCACCCTTCCACAGCACCAGAGTGCCTCGGGGTGTGGTGGGAGCAGGGGTCTCTCCTGTGGGGCCTGCACATGGTCCTGGGGCGGGGCTGCTTTCTGAGGCCTGAGCCATGGCCTCCTCCCTGTACGCCATGGCAATCTTCAACCTCTGCAAAATTGTCCTCAGTCCCTCCCCCCGACCCCCCCGTGCCTTTTCCTTAGAGTGGAGCTGCTTCCCCTCCATGACAGACGCTCACTGTCCCACAGAGATCCGGGAAGCCAAGTGAGCAGTGCTAGGGCTGGCTGCAGACATGCCAGGGCAGGGCAGGGCTCTGGAGGAAAGGCTTGTGCAAGGAGCTGTCCAGCAAGAGAGACGCGGGCCGGAAGAGCTGATTTGCAGTCCTTGATGTGGCTCAAGTGTAACTGGAGTGCTTGCTGTGTCCGTCGTCTGTCTGTCTGCCTATGTCTATATGTATGTGTCTCTGTGTGTGCTTGCATGTGTATATGTGTGTGTATGTGTCTGTGTGTGCTTGTGTGTGTGTATGTATGTGTCTATGTGTGTGCTTGTATGTGTGTGTATGTAAGTATGTGTCTGTGTGCTTGCGTGTGTATGCTCTATGTGTGTATGTGTGTGTTAGTGTCTGTGTGTGTGCTTGCATATGTGTGTATATATGTATGTGTGTATGTATGCATGTGTCTGAGTGTTGGTGAGAGGACTGTTTACTGTGTAGGAAAACAGCTCTGTTTACACAGTCAGGGCTTTGTTGCACGAGAGCACACACAGACTTTCCACCGGCTGTTTGCTTTGAGAGCGTGGCCCTGTGACATCACCCAGCGGAGGTGGGATCCGTTGAGCAGCTGCTACGAGGCTACTCGGCAGTGAGTTACGAGCCTCTGAAGCCTCCTGAGCCGTGGACGCCCTTGTGGCACGGAATGAAGACTCTGCTTTAGCCGAGTGTTTGCTTTAATGAGGTATCGCAGCGTAACCCACGCAAATGGAAACCACATGATGGACCCCGGGCGAGAGAGAAGCAATAACTGCACAGAGTTTTTGAAGAAGACTAGTCATACCACAGGCTGCCATTATAAGAGAAAAATAACAAGAATTTTAATACAGTTGTCTGGCCAAACATATTAATTTAAACTGAATGCCTTTTAAAAATATTATAGCTGTGAGGCACAGCCTTCCACTGCCAGACAGCCTCAGAACGCTCATTTTCAGAGGATTCACAGGAAGGCATTGAAGCGCCGCTGCTGGGATGTAGGTTTGCGAGGACCACGCAGACATCTTTGATCATTTTACGTGAGGCTTCTTTAAGTCTGACACAAAGACACCAAAATGAAAAGAGATGTGTTCTAGCCGGGTTGGCATCTCAGACACACATGTGGGAGTGGGGTGCATCGCAGAGTCTCGGGGAGGGCCAGCTGTGGGCCCAGCGTCACCTGGTCCTCAGCTCTGGTTGGAGACACACTGAGGTTCCAGTTCCTGCAGTGGGTGTCTCTCTCTCTCTCTCTCTCTCTCTCTCTCTCTCTCTCTCTCTCTCTGTGTGTGTGTGTGTGTGTGTGTGTGTGTGTGTGTGTGTCTACCTTAGAAATGCTTTCAGAAATGTGCTAACAGGATTCTGCTTAGGATTAATCCTGGGCTCCTCACATGTCTGGCTTGATGTAAGTCCTTTGCCTACTCCGCTCAGCTGGACGTTCCTCTGGCAGGCCCAGTACTGGGACTGCAGGTTCTGGGGCTGGAGCTCAGTCCTCCTGCGTGCACAGGAGCAGGCCCATGCTGGCCATCCCCTCAGCCCCAGGTGTGTTTTTGGTTACTCTTCTCTAAGTCCTGCTAGCATCTGGTAGAACACTGGAAGATTTTTGGGTCTGTGGGCACTATTTTATGATTTGGCTTCTTTCACTTAACCTGAACCTGGTTCTTAGAAGATTCACTGTGAAGACACCGGGTGCCTCTTCCAGAACCCCACTGTCTCCTGAGTTAGTGGCTTTGGAAGGCACGCGGAGCTGGGCCTAAGTACTGAAGAACAAGGCCTTCAAATGAGATTTCAAGTTGGAACCCTTGCTTTTCCCTTACTTTGGTTTTCCAAATGTCCCCCTAACCCTCACTGTCACCATGTGTGGCTGCCTTTTCAGTATTCCTCAGGAAGAATCACCTGTTTCCAAATGAACTTCGTCCGAGTTGATCCAAGGTGTGAAAGACCTTGAATCTCAGCCTGGGACGTTACTTTTCGAAGGTGGAAAGAGAAGCTCACAGACCCATTTTTCCCTGACCAAACTCCCCACCTCTGCTTATCCATGTTCTTACATGTGGACAGGCCATATATACATGTATACACATTCATATATACACACACATACACACATACATACACACACATACATACATATATACATACGTGTGTGTGTGTGTGTGTGTGTATGTCTGTTTACTTGAAGCCAGATGTCAGTACCACTGACTCCTCACCATTTACCTCGTCAGCCCCTCCATGGGTCAGATGGCCACTGCTGTCTGTCTGCGGCTGAGTAATGGGAGGCTGACATGCTTCAGGTGGCTGGTCACCACCCCCCCCCCCCCGAGTGTTGAGAAGATTGTAAGTGTGAACAACAACCACCGGCACAGCCAGGCTTGTGTGACGATCCAGGGAGAGGTCACCTACAGCAACTCTCCCTTACCTAAGCTCTCCCGAGAGGCGAGGCCGACTCGCTGAGCTCTTTCCCAGGGAAGGCGGACCCTGTGCAGCTCCCCAGGCGCTGGCTAGCATGCTGTCTGCGTGTCTCTCGGCACAGGGCCCCGGAGGGTGATTGGAAACACTCGAGTTCATGTTGTGTCTCAGCTGTAGGGCTGCACAGACGTCCCCGTCTCTGCTCATTCCTGCTTCATCTCTGTGCCGTGGTTTTTAAAACTGAATTCAAAATGTCAGCTTTATTTTTTGTAATTCTTTTATTTTTTATATTAATTACAGTTTATTCACTTTGTATCCCAGCTGTAGCCCCCTCTCTCCTTCCCTCCCAATCCCACCCTCCCTCCCTCATCTTCTCCCTGCCCGTTTCCAAGTCCACTACTAGGGGAGGACCTCCTCCCCTTGATAAGACCCTAGCTTATCAAGTCTCTTCAGGCCTGGCTGCAATGTCTTCTTCTGTGGCCTAGCAAGGCTGCTCCTCCCTCGGGGGTGTCAAAGAGCCAGCCAGTGAGTTCATGTCAGGAATAGTCCCTGTTCTCCTTATTAGAGAACACATTTGGACACTGAGTTACCCTGGGCTATATCTGAGCAGGGGTTCTAGGTTATATCCATATATGGTCCTTGGTTGGAGAAACAGTCTCATGAAAGATCCCTGTGCCCTGATATATTTGGTCCTTGTGGCGCTCCTGTCCTCTCCAGGTCTTACTAACTCCCCCTTCTTTCATATGATTCCCTGCACTCTGTCGAAGGTTTGGTTATGAGTCTTAATATCTGCTTTGATACACTGCTAGGTAGAGTCTTTCAGGTGCCCTGTGCTGTAGGCTCCTGTCCTGTTACTTGTTTTCTCCTACTTCCAATGTCCATCCCATTTGTCTTTCTAAGTGAGGATTGGTCATCTTACCCCGAGTCCTCTTTCTTGTTTATCTTCTTTAGGTGTATAGATTTCAGTATATTTATCCTATCTTATAGGTCTATATAAGTGAGTATATACCATGGCTAATATCCAGTATATAAAAAGAACTCAAGAAGTTGGGATGCAACAAATCAAGTAATCCAATTAAAAAATGGGGCATGGAGTTAAACAGAGAACTCTCTGTAGAGGACTGTAGAACAGTAGAAAAACACTTAAAGAAATGCTCAACATCCTTAGCCATCAGGGAGATGCAAATCAAAACGACCCTGAGATTTCACCTTACACTCATCAGAATGGCTAAAATCAAAAACTCAACACATGCTGGAGAGGATGTGGAGAAAGGGGAACCCTCCTCCATTGCTGGTGGGAATGCAAACTTGTACAACCACTTTGGAAGTCAATCTGGCGCTTTCTCAGACAAATAGGAATAGTGATTCCTCAAGATCAAGCTATACCACTCCTAGGCATATATCCAAAAGAGGCTCAAGGACACAATAAGGACATTTGTTCAACCATATTTATAGCAGCTTTATTTGTAATAGCCAGAAGCTGGAAAAACCCCAGATGCCCCTCAACTGAAGAATGGATACAGAAATTGTGGTACTTTTACACAATGGAATACTACTGAGCAATTAAAAATGAGGAAATCATGAAATTTGCAGGCAAATGGTGGGACCTAGAATAGATCATCCTGAGTGAGGTATCCCAGAAGCAGAAAATGTCAGCTTTTTAAGGAAAACCACAAGAACCAGACTTTTAATTGTCCCCGATCCCATAGAAAGTAGCCATTTCCTTAGGGGATCCGATTCAGGGCTGCCACACAGGTAAAGCATGCGTTTCTGAGGTGAGCTGAGTTTTAATCTGTTCTTACAGACTCTCCGGGCCTGTGGTGTGGCTCAGTCACTAGGGCTTGCAGAGTCTTAAGTTCCATTCCTAGCGTGACTTACACCAGGCGTGGTGCCATGGGCCTGTATTCCCAGCACTCAGGAGGTGCAGGGGAGGAGGATTAGGCATTTAGAGCCATCCTTGTCTACATGTGTGCTCAGGGCCATCCTGGGCTACAGGGAACCCCGTGTCAGGTGAAGCACATAAAAGCAGCTGAGGGTGGGTGTGCTTGGGGGGGGAGGTCATTCAGAGGTCGCCTGAGCAAAGCTGGAGGGCGGGGTTCCTGTCTCTGGACCTTTCTTGCATGGCAGAGGGCGGCCAGGCCTGGCTCTGAGTGATGCTTTGGTCCTGCTCCTTGTCTCAGTGGGGAAGACTGAGGCTGCTGAGCGCTAATTCCACGTGGCCGCCTACCTAGCAAAGGCTCTTGTCGCTCCTTTTATTGGAGCTGCTTATGATTATCTGCTTGGGGGAAGGGCGCCGTGAGTGATGGCTTCTTCCTCCTCTTCTGGTGGAAAGTCCGCCCCCCTGGTCCCCAGATGTGTGAGGACAGGCATGTGCTTTACTGCCAGCCATGGCTGCGGGCCCCGTGTGTTCAGCTGCTGTTGGAGAGAAGTCTTTGTTGGCGAGAAACCACAGCTGAGCCATTTTCTGCCTCCACCACAGTGAGAGAAAGTCCTGGCCCGGCTGTAACACCAGCAAGGGGGAAAGGGGGCACAAGTTCAAAGCCAGCCTGGACCACGTGGTAGGTTTGTCTTAAAAGATTCCGCTCTGGCCATTCCCCCGGTGACCGAATCCCGTGGCCAGTCACCTTTTTTTAAAAGTTAACCATGTTTGAGAATCTCATGCATGTTTTTACACCATTTCAGGTCCCCTCTAGCTCCTCCCAGGCCCTCCCACTGCCTTACAAACTCATCCACACACACAGGGAGAGACACAGACAGAGAAAGAGAGAACGAGAGGAGCAGCAGAGAGAGCAGTGACTGAGTATGCGTAGGACTGGGCGATGGATGCAGAGCTTTGCCCGAGGCCTGGGTCGCTGGGAACAGTGATGTCCTTGCAGTCAGTGCTGATGAGACAGCGACCACGACTGAGCAGTGTTCACCCGCAGTGGCACCGGCGTGAGGAGCGAGGCTTCCTGAGTCACCTCTGGTGCTCGGGCGCCCACTGCTGCCCTTTCTGCTTTATCTTCCTGAGTGTGAGACAGTTTCCTGGAAAAATCTCACTGGATTTGTGCAGTGTGTGTGTGTGAACGCTTGTTCTGGGGGCCAGGGTGACAGCCCATCACAGCTGCCGAACGGCCTCAGTGACCTGATTGCACTCCCAGAATCCACACAGAAGAGCAAGGCCTTACCCTGTGCAACCCCGGCGTGAGGCTCTAGCTACTGAGGGGTGATCTAGTTAGTGAGAAGAGCTCTAGTTAGTGAGAAGGGCTCTAGTTAGTGAGAAGGGCTCTAGTTAGTGAGAAGGGCTCTAGTTAGTGAGAAGGGCTCTAGTTAGTGAGAAGGGCTCTAGTTAGTGAGAAGGGCTCTAGTTAGTGAGAAGGGCTCTAGTTAGTGAGAAGGGCTCTAGTTATTGACATGGACACTAACTATACTGTCTCGTTAGTGAGACAGTATAGTTAGTGAGAAGAGGGTCAAGTTATTGAGAAGGTGGTCTGGTTAGTGAGAAGGGGATTCTAGTTACTGAGAAGTTGTCTAGTAAGTGAGAAGGGAGTCTAGTTAAAGAGACAGGGCCTTAGTTAGTGAGAAGGGGGTCTAGTTAGTTAGTGAGAAGGGTGGCTCTAGCTAGTGAGAAGTCAGAGGAAGCACACTGGGTCCTTCCAGCTGTGTCCCTGTCATCACTCACAGGTCCTGTTGTCCCTGCGGTGTCCCCACTGCGGTTGCTGTGAGGAAAGCTGCTGTTTTCACAGTCACTCAGGAGTTACTGTGCCAGCACCCCTCAGTGTCCCCAGGCATCCCTGTGCCGCACACATAAAGGATGGGTTCACTCTGAGCAGGTTAAACACAACCCCCCGGGATCTCTGCTGGTGCAGGCGGCTCTTGGAGCAGTGGTGCCTGCCAACTTTCCTCGTCTGTGGCTGTTCTGGGATGTTCTCCTGACAGAGGCGCCCTGGGAGAGTTACTTGGATTTCACCTCGGGCTGGTTGGGCAGGCTGTGGTCATGGCTCCTGTGATCTTACACACATTTCTCACTGTGGACTCTGCTCTCAGGAAAGTCACTCTAGGTGGCTTCTGTTAAATGCTGGATTCCTGGCACCTGTGGACAGCTTCCTGTGACCATTTCCCCCCTTACTCTTCCCGGAACTGAGATACTCCTACATTTCACTCAGAATTCTTAACGTGCATTTGTCAAATCTTGGAATAATTTCTCCCTTTTGCTACCTGGTTTTAAATATATATATGTATGTGTGTGTGTGTGTGTGTGTGTGTGAGTGTGTGTGTGTGTGTGTGTGTGAGTGTGTGTGTGTGAGTGTGTGTGTGTGTGAACCGTCAGCCTGGGGATGTAGTGCACTGGCAGCGTTCCTGCCTGGCGTGCCTGAGGTCTCGGATTTGAGCCCTCCAAGGCTCGGTGGAACACAGTGCTAAGAGCCGGAGGCAGGAGGAAAGCCTGTCTCAGCACTGGGAGGAACCGGGGCCTCACACAAGGCGACACGATGGTTAAGCCACACTCCTCTCTGTGGTGTGCAGAGCTGAGCCGACATGTTCTCTAGGCCGCTGCGCTGGCTTCTGGTTCTGAGGACTTAGGTTCATCCGTGGTTGATTTGCCCCGGCCGCACCCCAGAACCGGGGAACAGGTTTTCTCCGTGAGCTCCACCAGGAGCTGTGTCCCCCCCCCCCCAGTTGTGTTTTCATGTCTCATCTTTCTTGCTTTCAAAGTGAGCATGTGTTTATAGCAGCACGAATATGGTTGATATTTCAGTCGTCATATTTAATTATATTACACCCAGTCGTATATGAAGGTATAAAATGTCTTGAAAGTTAAACTTTTCACATCAGCAAGACTGGAATAAACTTTATCTGTGGTTGCTCTGAGGGGTCATGAGTGCCCCGTCCCCTCATGACGTGGTATAGACTCTAATATACATTCATAGTCCTGATTTCCCTTGGCTAGCTTCTAGAAACGTCTGATTAATACAGACCAATTATGACAGAGGCTGACTAGGGTCAGCAGAAATGAGGTGGGGGTTGGTGGCGAGGGAGAGAGAACCTGATGTCTGGCTTCCTGTTTCCAGTCAGCGTGGTTTGTGTATGGGCTGTTTAGTGCTCAGTCCTCCAGCCACACCCCAGTAGGGGAGGAGTTCCTTCCTCGGGACCCCCAACAGCATCTGTGTCCGTAATGGACCACACCAGACTTCTCTTCTCCAAGCGTCTGTGTTCTGCATCTCAGAGCCTGCACCCGCCCTACAGCCACAGTATCAAACACTGTGAGATTCTGTTCAGACTATGAGTTCTTAACGTGTTGTGACCTCATTTTCCTGAAATAAGTGAGTTTGTGGCTTTGCTCTGACTCCCAGGGGCCCGAGAGTCTCTTCCCAACCCCAGACGCTGCCTTAGTCAGGGCTGCTATTGCTGCGATGAACACCATGACCATAACCAAGCTGAGGAGGACAGCATTCATTCAGCTTACACTTTCCCATCATAGACACTCTCGGAAGGAAGTCAGGACGGGAACCTGGAGTAGGAGCTGAGGCAGAGGCCATGGAGGGGGCTGCTCACTGGCTAGCTCCCTGTGGCTTGCTCAGCTGCTTTCTTAGAGACCCCAGGGCAGCAGCCCAGGGGATGGCACCACCCACAGTGGGCTGAACCCTCCCCCATCAATCACTAATTAAGAAAAGTTCATGTAGGCCAGCCCACAACCTCATCTTATGGAGGCGATTTCTCTCTTAGCTGAGGTTCACTCCTCTTAGAAGACTTCAGCTGCGTCAAATCGACATAAAGCTGCCCACTATAGGTGGGATCGATAGAAGGACTGACAGACTGGGATCTGAGCTTGCTTCCTTCCCGTTTGCCAGGCGCAGTGGACTGATGGTGTGCGTCCTGGGTGCCCTACGTATAAGCCGCTGTCCTCTTGGAGGAGGGAGCTGCATGGCTGAGGTCAGGCAGAGCCAGCAGGATGCCGGTGTGAGCTGGCAGAGGGAGTGGGCGGCTGGCAGATGAGGCCTGCGTCTGTCACACTTTCCTTTCCCGGAGGGAAGAGAGCACTGGGGAGTGATGGAGGGGTGCTCGGGCTGGCCTTGTCTGTGAGAAGCCGTGGGTACCAGAAGCTCAGCCAGGCCACCGGACTAGAGCTGGGGCACTGCAGAAGTCTGTGAGGGATGAGAGAGCCATGGGCAGTAAGACGTGTGCATGGCTGGCCTTGGTGGCAGAGCCGTGGACATGTGACCCAACCCAGACAGGTGGTAGAGGGCTGCAGGAGGCCGTGGGGCACCATTTTCTCGTCACGCTGGCAGGAAGGAGCCTAGGGAACCATCTGGGCATCTCTGCTCAGTTGCTGCTCTGGTTTGGGTCTGGTCCATGTCTCGGCAGCTGCTCTGTGTGAAGCCTCACTCCCTGCACGAGCTGCTTAATGCAGCGTTATTGTTGGCTGCTGGGGCTTCTTATCCTGTAGTTTTTATTTTACTTTTTTTTTTTTTTTTTTTTTTTTTTTTTGAGAAAGGGTTACTCTGTGTAGCCCTGGCTGTCCTGGACTCACTTTGTGGACCAGGCTGGCCTCGAACTCCCAGAGATCCGCCTGCCTCTGCCTCCTGAGTGCTGGGATTACAGCCTCCCTGTCCACCTTGTTCTTTGAGACAGGCTCTCTTCCTGACCTGGAGTGTGTTGGTTGCATTAAGCTCACTGGCTGGCTAGCTGATCTGGAAGGACATGCTGGCCTACTAGTGCTGGATTTTAATCCTAGGACAGCAGAGCCTGGCTTTGCTTCTTGTAACCAAGGTTTTGGAGCAGTGGAGGCAGGTTTCCTCCAGGCTCAGTGCGTCACTGACTGAGCAACAGCCTCAGTTCAGTGGGATATGTTCTGAGTTTGTGATCAGTGGTCTCACCGGAGTGTCCCTGGTTCTGCATTTTCCATGGGAAGCATTGCCTTCAGAGGCCAGAGGACTCTGGGGCCACCCCGGGCTGGTGGCCACAGTTGGTCTTCCACCAAGTGTCTTTCTCTCCTCTAAGCTTTTGACCATTTCTGAAATAAAAGACACTTTCTGCATTCAGAAATCCCCCCCCCCCATTTGCTCTTTAAATAGCCACATGGTTCCATTCTACCCTGGTAAAGGAAGTCTGACTTCTCAGTTTCAGTTGTAGAGTATTTCACAAATGCTTTTACTATTTTATTTTAAACTTTCAGCTTACTCTGCTGTGGTGGCAGGCGTCGAGGGCCCACACCACCTGAGGCCGGCAAGGTACAGGAAGGCTGAGTTTGGCTCCTGGGTGCCTTGGTGACCCCCTCATCTGAAGCCATTGGCAGAGGTGAACGCTGAGTATCTTCCCAGCAAGCCATGGCCATATCATTTTCCTGGCTCAGTGGTCGGCTCACTATTCCACTCTATGTCCCATTTAAATTTATTCTGTTTATGGAAACCTGAGCCAGAAAGACTCAATGTTGGCAGCTTATGAAGGCAATTCAGGCTCCATTTCTGACACCAAGAATACGAGTTCAAGTCAAATAGTGCATTCCATCGCCCGTCCCAGCTTCATGGCTAGCGAAGCTCTGGGCGAGCTTGGGTTGGGTCTCAGGGCTTCCAGAGATGGCTTTGACTGAGAAATGATGGGTTTAAAGGCACCATCCAAAACACAACTTCTGGAGGTATGAACTAAAAAAATAAATGAAGGAAAATTGGATTAATTTTTATAATTCTACCACTTTGATTCCAAGCTTAAAAAAACAAAATGTCCCTTTCAGAAAGCCCAGCCTTGACCCTGGACATGAAGATTCCACAAAGGGCAAGGCAGCCTGAGGGCTGAAGACGTGTCCGAGAGGCCATCGGCTCTCATGGTGGTTGCTGGGCTCTGGAACGTTCTTTGTGAATTCCTTTGAAATTATGTTTTTGAAACCAGATCTCAGCCCTGTCTGCTGTTGACTGTTTTCATGTGAAATAACACGGGAACCCAGTAGCATCGGACTGAGAGCCCAAATGTTTTCCCCATGGGTGGTGAGTGTCTGCCCAAAAATTCCTCTGGCACACGGGGTGAGAACGAGAGGGCTGTTCCGGGCGTGCAGCTCAGGGAAGCATCAGGCCCGTAGTGCGTGGCTCCTGGCTCCAGCCCTGCCCCTCACTCTCTGGCTTTGAGCAGAGGCGTTGGCCCACGGTGGCTGTCTCCTCGCCCTTGCGCTGGGAGGAAAGGCGCCTGGTCAGTTTCTTTCGTCATTTTCTCGTCACAACCAGTAGCCACCAGTGTAGACTGAATCTCTTCTGGGGGAGTGTCTGTGGCCACGTCTGTGCGAGTTGTCCTGACCGATGTGGAGGGCAGAGCTCGAAGTGGGCGGGGTCACCACGAATGTCAGGGTGCGCAACAAGCAGTCTTTCTTCCTGGTTTGTTCCTGAGTGAGTCCCGGCTAGATTCCCTCATGTATGGGTTAAGCCCAGGAGTGTCAGAGGAATCTCCCCCCTTCACCCTGCAAGTTGCATTTCATCAAAGCTTTTGGTCACAGCAACAGAAAAAAGTTCTGGGATCACCTGGTGATGGGAGAGACAGGCAGGTGTGCCAACACATTGGCATTCCAGGACACTGTCACCTTCAGCGTTCGTGCCAGAGAACCCTGTGACAAAAGCACAACGAAAACATCCCACGAAAGCACAAAAGCACAGAATGCCACAGTGTTCTACCAACGTGTGTAATTCTGTGTTGGGCCCCGGGCCTCGTGTGCTTGGCAGTGCCTCGCTGTTCACCAGGCATCTGCTGTGACTTGTGGCTGGGGTAAACCAGAACAGGAAACCCCGCAGCCGGCAACCCTCTTCACTTAGGACAGAGAGGAGGTGAACCACAGGGACACTTTCCTGAGTGGCGTTTGGGAGATGCTTGTGCAGGTGCCCATCAGGAGTTGGCACGGAGTTGCACCATTGCTGTGTCACGTTGCTTCTCTGCTGTAACAGCTGACTATCTGGCTCACCGAGCCAGTGATAAGGAAGGGTCGGCTGGGGAGGGGAGCTGGGACAAGCAGTGGACCCACGTTGGCCTGGGTGTGGAATTTTGAGGACTCGGATTGTGGGGCCGAGGGTGTGGGTTGGGGAGGGAGCCAGGATGTGGGCGATTCAGTGGCATCATGTGAAAATGATGTTGGTGGAAATCTGGCCCCTGCTAGACACAGAGCTTTCCTTTCGAGTTTTCACCGTGTGTCTGTGTGTGACGTGTGCACACACGCATGGTGCCTGTGGGGCCAGAGGCAGCGATCCCACAGAGGCCTAGTTCACAGACACAGACGGCGGCAGGCAACGTGACGGTGCCAAGGACTGAGCCGGGGTTCTGAGGTAGTGGTCCTCCTGCCATGTCCCTCTCACCCTCCTGTGTCCTCTGTAAACGGTTTATCTTGCACAGATGCAGGAAAGCGACTGTCCTGGCCGACAGGGAGCGGCAGTTGTAGGCTCGCAGACGCTGGCTAATGGGTGTGGGCCTTCTCCTTGCGTTTCTGTCATTTTGAGTCTGAGGAGGAGATTGGGTTGCTCAGGTTTCAGGTCACCAGAAACTAACAGCCAGGCATCGAGACTGGTGTGAAAAACACTTACACAGACGAGAATGTGTTTTTGCCTTTGTCCAGTGTGAAGCTGACTTCCGGGACAGGACCTGCACTGAACCTTGATAAAGAGCCAGACATTATCTTGAGTCCAGCCTTCACAGTGCGTCGTGAAGCTGTGTGTAGGAAACCAGTTGCTCTGAAGGAGACATCTCCACCTCCAGTCCCGCCGTGACCTGGCGTGTAAAGCGGGGGTTTTGAACTTGGCCGGTGGGCAGTTATGGCAGGCCCAGTTTATGACTGGTTGTGATTTTGCACAGCCGTATTGTAAACAAGAGAGCAGGGTGGTCTAGAGATTTGAAGTTATGACATGTCTTCTTGTGGTATTCATATGCTCTATCCTTTTCAGTGTTAGCAAATCGAGATAAAACATCATTTATTATAAATTTATAGATATGGTGGGAAGGAAGATGCACAGTTTTTAAAAAAAATCCATTGCTTCAGACCTAAATCCTTGCATTTGAACAAAGGTACAGATCTTATTTTACATCTTTTGATTTTATTAACTACTTTTTGCCAGAATTTATATTTGAAACAGCTCATGGTTATACCATGTCTTCAAAACAGTTTTTTTTTTCCTCTTGGCAGCACAATCATTTGCTGGGAACATACAGAGAAAAATTGCTGATGCTACCCTAGGTTCAGATTCAGACGGTTTTTCTGTAACAGAAGATTCTCCGTTTGGGAATGTTTTTATCTATAGGTGTTGCCAGTAAAAGCAGTTACAGTCCCACACATGGGAACTTCAGCTGGTGTCAAGGTAATTGTGCATTTACACAGAAGTCCCTGAGTTCTGAAAACTTACCTTTTGTGTAGTTTATAGTTATTATTCTTGTGTGTGTGTGTGTGTGTGTGTGCGTGTGTATGCAGGTACACGTTACAACGTGTGTGGTCAGAGGAGGAGTTGTGAGTCTGTTTCCTCCTTCCATCAGTGAACTCAGGCTGTTGGGCTTCTCCTCAGGAGCCTCCTTCCCAGCCTGAGCTCTCTGTGTTTTGTTGGTGTCACTGTTTTGTACTCCAGAGGGATGGCACGCCGGGGAGGGCGTTAAGTACACCAGGCTGGTGACGGGATTCGAACACCCCTACAGAGGTGAGGGCTGTAACAGCAGACTCGTGCATGGGGTGACACAGGGTGGTGTGGACACTCTCAGCCCAGCCGGCCTGCACAGCAGGAACAGTATGTCAGAGCTGTCCCCGGGAAGGTGGGGAGCGAGCCAGCCCTGGGAGCTGCCCTCTGACCTCCACGCCTTTGACGGTGCATGCTCATACAAATAAAAGAATTAAAAATCACATTTTTCTTTTTTCAAAGGTTTATTTTTATTTTTAAATTATGTGAATGCATGTGTTCAAGTGGTGTGAGAGCATGAATGCAGCTGCTTGGAGAGGCCAGAGCCGGCCGTCAGGCCCTGCACTGGAGCTAGCGGTTTGTGAGCTGGGTGAGTGGGGTGCTGGGAACTGAGCCCAGGTCCTTTGCAAGGGTGGGATGTGCTCGTGACCTCTAGGCCATCGCTCAAGGTTTGTTTTATCACAAACAGATAATTGAGTTGTATCACTTCTGCTTCTTTTGTTCCAGATTATTTGAATTTTCTTTCCAGTGTCTATTTATCAGTTTATTATACATTGATTCAGACAACTTTTCATTCTTTGATAAATCTAGCTTTGCCGCAGAGTAGATTTTTCTACTTTGTATTGCGTTGGGTTTGGTTGTAAGCCACTGGGATTTCTGTGCCTTGTCCACCTGTGAGGGGGCCTGGAATTTCTCTCTAACCAAATGGCGCAGTCTCATGCCTCCTGTTGGCAGCAGACTCACTCCCTTTCCAGCGACTTGGAAAGTTGGATGAGTCTGCCTCAGTCACGGGGTTTTGCTGATAAATGGATGGCGGCTTTTCCTTTCTCTTTTTCTTGTTGGCGCATTCCTTTAGTGGTACTTAAACTGCTTGGTGGTGTTTTTAGTTCTCACGACTCATAGACCGTTTACTGGCTGCAAAGAGGAAGAATGATAAGCTGAAATGCACTAAAATTAAGAAAAATCTGGGGTTTTAAAAGCACAGGCCTGTGTGTGCATGTGTGTGTGACAGTCTGTGTGGGTCAGTGTCAATCACAGTTAAAGGACATCAGTCTTACTTTCCAAGACACTTTCTAAGCCAAGTGTGGCAGTGAACACCTGTAATTCTACCTCTTGGGAGGCCAAAGCAGGATGGTGAGTTCCAGGCCAGCCTGGGCTAGGAAGTGAGAAAATGTGCAGCCTTTCACGGTTGTAGATAAAGGGCTGAGGAACAGGTGCTATCATTTATCCGATCCTTGCGTGATGGTCACCATGACCTCTTTTAACTTTCAACTTTGATTATTTCCATCTCACTCTTTAATTGTACTCAACTGGTTTATAAATAGTCTTTTAAGAAGACCAGATTGTATGTGTGAACGCGCATGTGTTATGTGCACACATGCCACGCACAGGTGCACATGTTTCTGGGTGAATGTGTTTACGCATGTCTCTCGTTTAACCGGAGCTGGGCTGGTGACTGGCGAGCCCAGATGTGCCCTTATCTCTGCTTGTCACAGCTCCAGGTTACATCTGTGTGTGGTCACACACGGGTGCTGGGGACTTGAACTCCTGTTCTCAGGCTTGCACAACAGTGGCTGTCCCCCTGTTCTCCTGGACCGCCTCTCCGGCCCAGAGTTGGCCACAGTAACTGTCTCTGCTGTAGACTCATTTTCTTGGGTTCCCACTTTCTTTCTCTGTGTTTTTCTACCTTTTTGATTTTGAGGTTGTTTCCCAAGGAGCGAGGGGGTCAGTTGCACCGTGTCCTCCGAGCATACACCGTTTATTTCCCAAGTCCCAGCACAGGCTCTGGCCAGAGGCCGTCCCCCGGTGGATCACTGTGTCTCTCTGTTTGGATTCTCCTTATCCAGAAGTGAGCAATTGTCTGTAGGCGTCAGTGTTCCCACGTCTGTCATGTTTGTGCGACCTCACAGGGCGTCTTCACTCTTCCTGGTTGAGGCACACCCTTCACCCAGATCTGGCCTTGGTGCTGCTGACAGGCTCCTCACTTCCTCGAAGTCCGGGGATCCGGGCTCTGTGGTGCCAGCTCCAGGCTCATTTTCTTCGAGAGCCGGCCGTGACGCTTGCGTGCTGACAGGCCTCCGTAAACAGAAGTCCCCGCTCTGTTGGTATTCCTTACTACCAGACAAAGTGTGAATGATAGGGGGTCGTATTTCAGTGAGCGTGTTAATAGACACAAAGCAGTAAAGAATCTACACCATCACACTGATTCTTTAGCATTTTAATATATTTTCTTCCCTCCCTCTCTCTACTTTTGGTTTTTTTGAGACAGGGTTCTCTGTTTAGCCCTGATTGTCCTGGAGCTCGCTCTGTAGACCAGGCTGGCTCAAGCTCACAGCGATCCTCCTGCCTCTGCCTCCCCAGCGCTGGGCAATATGTTTTCTTGAAATATGAGTCATGAATTGTACACAGCTTTCCCAATCATATTCACAAACTCGTGACTTAAAACATCGTGTCATGCTCTCAGTCCCCAGCTGTGGGGGGATTTCCACGTGTTCCTCACATGTGTGGCTATACACACGATACACTTTGAAGCAGCTCGTAATCTTTTCTGTGAGGCTCATTTGTGTCTGCATCCTCCCTCCTTCTCTCAGCCCACAAACTCGCTGAGCACAGGCATAGGCAACACTCCAGTTCTGGTCTGCTTTTAGCCCGGAACGTGGCCTCACTGAGTTGCCCTGGCTGGACTCAAGTGTGCGGCTCTCCTGCTGAAGGGAGGTGTGTGGCAGTTGCCGCAGCTTCTCTTCTGGTTGTGGTAAAGCAGTGTGACAGACTTGGCCGAAGGGCAGCAGGTTTGTTCTGGCTGCCATTCAAGCCCGGGGCGGGAAAAGTAGCTGCTTTCTGCGGTGGTGAAACCATGGCCAGAAGGGCATCAGGAGTCCTGTGGGTCCAGAGGGAGACCGGTCTGTCATCAGCAGGCTGTGTGTGCACGCACACACATACAAACAGTATTCCCACCCTCACACAGGCGCACACATATGCCCGCCCCACCCGTATCTTCACCCCCACACCCCTTCCCTCCGTCTACACCCCCCACAACCCTCCCAGCTCTTCCTTCTTACACACATGCCCCCACACCCGTAACCCCACACCTTCCTGTGCCCCCATTGCCCGTACCACTGACCCCCTCAGCCCTGTGCACACAGGCTGAGCCCGTGCCCGACACCCCCGCTTCTACCCCATCAACGTTTCAGCTCACAGCACACACCAGTCCCGCTGTGGAGCTGCGTAACCCCAGCCCCTCTGCGCCGGCGGCTGTCAGCCTTCTGCCCTCACCGCACACGCGCTGGGCGGCTTTGTATAGGGCATGCCAATGTCTGTCCTTGCAGGGGCGTGCAGCGCCCTCTAGTGTCAAAGGCGAGCCGCTCGGGGCTGGGGTGAGGGCAGTGCCCTCTCTGGACTTGCAAGGTGTTGGGGCGGCTTTTCTCTCTCCTGGATTCTTGTGTCTGGGGCATCACAATGGGGCTGGGAGATGGCCCAGTAGGTAAAGTGTGTGAAAATGGCTCACAGTTGGGAGTTTCACACCCCAGCTCTACATTAAAAGCCTCAGGGGTGCCCACGGAGGGGCTGGGGGCAGGAGGCTCCTCTCAGGGGCCCAGATCATCATGGGGGGGGGCAAAGCCATGCCTCCCCCCAGGACACAGTTCACACAGTCATGACACAGGTAACATCTCAGTTTCCAAATAGTGAAAAACCTGGAGCCGACCCCAGCACGCGTGGCAGAGCCGTGTACAAGCGTGGCTGGTACCTCCGTGTGCCCCTCCCAGTGTGCCCTTTGCAGGCCCAGCCTCAGGGTGATGGCTGGGAGGAAAGTGACGTCTCTGCATTACCTGTGCTCACGCACACTGGCTGTGTGTGCCAAGCGCTTGCAGTGCTTGGGGCACAAAGGCGCACAGTGCGATCGGGGTTCACCAGTGGCCTAGAGCTTCACTTTGTGTCGCAGTAACCGTGTGTGTGTGTTAATTTTAAATCCACAAACCGTGAGCAACACATCGCAGCCCCAGGGCCCGGTGTTAACACCCCAGGCGTGCAGGGATGAGAGCGAGCAGGCCCAGCACACTCCCGGGAGCGAGCCGGACCCTGAGGACGCTGTGCGGCCCGAGAGCCCACAGAGCCACTCGGGGAGGGAAGTGGCAGCCCGGTCGCTGAGAGTGGAGGACCTAGTGTGTGATACGGTTTCCTTGCTCTGAATTCGCTCAGATCCAACAAGGCTGAGCACTGTTCACACTCACAGCAGTGTTGAGCAGTACTTGCTTACGTGGCAATTTGCTTGTTTCTCTGTGACCTACTGGGAGGTACAGCAAGCACAGACTCAAGACTCATTCACGGACACACATGAGCACACACCCGTGCACACATATACACACGGGCACATGCATAGACACGTACACTTACATACATACACATACACACAGATACTTGGACATTCATACACACACACACACACACACACACACAGAGAGACAAACACACAGACAGACAGATACACACACACACACACACACACACACACAGACACAGACCTAACACACACACAGAGACAAACACACAGACAGACAAATACACACACACACACACACACACACACAGAGACAAACACACAGACAGACAAATACACACACACACACACACACACACACACATACTCGGGCACACTCAGTAGCGCTTTGCCTGACGGGATTCATGCTCATCATGATGCACACTTGGGTGGGAAGGCGGTGCCTCACGCATCTCAGCCCCGTTCCCAGCAGCCTTTCTCCGTGGTGTGAGGGAAGTTCCGCAGTGTGTGGAGTTTTCCACTGCGGGCAGCTCCGGGGGCCGGAGCTGGATCTGTGATCTCAGGCGTGCCCCTGGCAAGGTTCTCGGACATCCTTCTTGCACAGTCTTGTAAATAATCCAGACAGTGAACATTCTAAGATTCATGTCATCTGGGGAACAGTGCTCAGCATTTCTGTTGGTCTTAAAAACCCTGTTTCTTTCATGGGTGAGCACCAGGAGGGGTGCTTTAGAGGGGTGCGTGTGTGCATGTGTGCACACGGACAAATGGGTGTGTGTGTGGTGCGTTTGCATACGTGTGGTGTGTTTGTGTGTGTGTGATTTGACTACCTTGACATGGGCTTCCTGAACCCTAAGGTCAGTGGCGTGTCAGAGCCTTGTCACGCTGGCTGCCACAGTGCCCACTGGAGTGTCTGGTGTGAGAAGTGTGTGTCGTCAACGCCAGCAGGGTGCGCTGTGCGCTGCTGGCCACTGTAACACACAGGAGCGTCTTCGGGACTTTCTTAGTAATATTACATTTTAAAAAAGAATGATTGTTTTGTGTGTAGACATTTAAAGGAATACGTGTGTGCGTGTGTGTGTGTGTGTGTGTGTGTGTGCGCGCGCACGTGTGTGTTTAATGTGTGCGAGTGCCCCAGGAGCCCAGAAGAGGGGGTCACCTCCCTGCATCCTGTGCCACCCGACCTGGGCGCTGGAAACCAAACCCAGTGCTGTGCAAGAGCCGCACGCCCACGCTGGCATCTCACACGGCTCCAGCAGGAGCGCACGTGGTCTGCCAGACCTGAGTGTGTGCTGTGTGCACACCCAACTGGACTACATTTCTCAGGCGTTTGCAGAACCGTCACGTGTTCCTTCTGATCTTAATATAAAACTTTAACAGCCTGGTGCAAGTGTTGTAAAAACAGAAATGAAATAAGGATGACTGGAGGTGCGGAAGGAGCGAGCGTGCTCTGCGTGTGCGTTGCTGGCTTCTGCTTGTGCCTTTAAAACAGGGTCCGTCTGTGAACGCTTTACCCATGATTCTTAACTTACCAGGCAGCAACCTTCCCTATCAGTAAGTATCTGTGCACGGCATAATTTTCCTACAGTATTCATGTGTGTGCATGTGTGCATACACGTGTGTGAATATCCACATGTGGAAGTGGCCTATTGCTCTGTATTTTGTTCTCTTGAGTCAGAGCCGCTCATTACACCTGGCACTCACCAGCCCTAGTGCTGGAGTCACAGGTGGGCGTGGCCATGGCTGGGTCCTTCTGTGGGTCAGAAATCATACCCTCCTGCTTGGGCTGAGAGAGCTGTTACCTGCTGGCCCATCTCCCCGACCCCATCTCCAAGTATGTGGTGGTGGTGGTGGTGATGACGGAGGAGGAGGAGGTGGAGGAGGAGAAGGAGGAGAAGGAGGAGAAGGAGGAGGTGGTGGTGGAGGAGGTGGAGCAGGAGGAGGAGAAGGAGGAAGTGGAGGAGGAGGTGGAGAAGGAGGAGGTAGAAAAGGAGGAGGTGTAGGAGGAGGTGGAGGTGAAGAAGGAGGAGGTGGAGGAGAAAGAAGAGATGGAGGAGGAGGAGGTGGAAGAGGGGGAGGAGGAGGTGGAAGAGGGGGAGGAGAAGGTGGAGGAGGTGGAGGAAAAGGAGGAGGAGGTGGAGGAGAAGGAGGAAGTGGAGGAGGAGAAGGAGGAGGTAGAAAAGGAGGAGGTGTAGGAGGAGGTGGAGGTGAAGAAGGAGGAGGTGGAGGAGAAAGAAGAGATGGAGGAGGAGGAGGTGGAAGAGGGGGAGGAGGAGGTGGAAGAGGGGGAGGAGAAGGTGGAGGAGGTGGAGGAAAAGGAGGAGGAGGTGGAGGAGAAGGAGGAAGTGGAGGAGGAGAAGGAGGAGGTAGAAAAGGAGGAGGTGTAGGAGGAGGTGGAGGTGAAGAAGGAGGAGATGGAGGAGAAAGAAGAGATGGAGGAGGAGGAGGTGGAAGAGGGGGAGGAGAAGGTGGAGGAGGTGGAGGAAAAGGAGGAGGAGGTGGAGGAGAAGGAGGAGGAGGTGGAAGAGGTGGAAGAGGAGGAGTTGGTGGTGGTGATGATACTGATGGTGGTGGTGGTGGAGGTGGAGGAGGTGGTGGAGGTGATGATGCTTATTGGTGATGGTGATAGTCATGGTGTTGGCGATGGCGGATATTCCACTTGCAGATGCCTCTTGTGGGGTAATTAGTGTCATGGGTGGTTGGGCCCCCAGAGGGAAGCAGCTCACAGTGCCACAGGGCACAGCCACGTGCCAGGGTCCTGCTGGGTCCATGGCTGCTGATGGCACAAACGTTGGCTGTTCAAAGCCACAGCTGGTGAATGCACGAGTGGAGCCACCACAGCAAGACGGCAGGGGGCATTTGTCCTAAAATACAAACAACCAAAAATCAAAAACCACCCCCCCCAACATAACCAAGTGTGAGCGCTGAGTGCTGAGAGTTTGTTTCTCTTTCTCAGGACTGGGCGGAAGCTGCTGGAATAAACAGCTCAGAACTTTGAAAATTTTAGGGGAAACGTGGTTTTAATCAGCTGCCATCTCATTCTTTGTCCAGAGATAAAAAGAGCCTGAAGTCAACATCCCCAAAAGTCGCTGCTCAGAACCCACCACCTCCAGAACTTTCTTGGGAACTAGTGTTCTTATCCACTGTTCTTTCTTGCCTTGTAACCTCCTTCCTCCTGGTCCTGTCCTCCTCTTCCTCCTCCCCTTCCTCCTCCTCTTCCTCCTCCCCTTCCTCCTCCTCTTCCTTCTCCTTTACCTCCTCTTCCTCCTCCTCCTTCCCTTCCTTCTCCTCCCTTCCCCTTTTCTTCTTCTCCCTTTCTTTCTGAACTGTTGGAGTTTAAACCCAGAACCACCGCAATTCAAAGCTGTTGTTTTTTCCAGAGAACAGTAGTTTCCTGACAATGAGTGATGACGGTTCCAGGGCTTCCTTCAGGGGGCAGCGATGGCCTGACCCTGCGGCCTGGGTTCACACACTTGAGGAGCCCTTCTCCTGGCCATCTCTCTAGCTCAGAGTTCTGTTGGCATCCGTGGTCCACAGCGTGGGTGTGTGTCAGAGGGTGTGTGTTCTAGAATGTAGAAACTAGGTATGTGTGTATGCATGAGCGTGCGTGTATGTGTGTGTGTGTGTGTGTGCGTATGTGTGTGTGTGCGTATGTGTGTGTGTGTGTGTGTGTATGCATGAGCGTGCGTGTATGTGTGCGTGTGCGCGCGTGTGTGTGTGTGTGTGTGTGTGCGCGCGCGTGTGTGGAGGCTAACAGGTAACTCGGTGTTAATTCCTCAGACACTGGTGTGTGACTGGTTGGCTCTGGCTGGCCAGCTGGTGAGCTCCAGGCCCCGCTCGTCTCTGACTCTCAGGGTTGGAAGTGTGTACGGCACCACTCGCAGCTTTCTGTCTGTGGGCCCGGGGGCCTGCACTCACGCTCGCATGGTGAACACTCCTGACTGAGCCTTTCCCCTGGCCTTACACCACTGTCTAAGAACAAGATTTTGATGTTTCCTTTAGTTTTCTCGGTCACCTTGATTCCAGTTGTCTATGTTTTCAGCTCATTTCTGGGGACAGAGATTTCTGAGTGTGGAGAGGGGCCCTGAGGTGGAATGGGCATCCTGTGGGGACCTAGCCAGCTGGCCAGCAGCCTGCCCTGCTAAGCATGCCTGTGTGCGTGGTTTGGTGAGCCTCGGCCCATGTCCTGGCTGGGTGGCTTTCCTGGGGCGGGGGGGGGAGAGGACGGGCACCAGGCTGAGGCGCAGCCGTGCGGAGCCCGTACATCTGCATCCTGCTCTGGCCTGGTGCACTCTGTCACACCTGCTGTGACAGCCCCAGCCGGGCCAATCCAGGCCCCCCATCTTTAATTAAAAAAAATCCTCCTGGCTGCATATCATCAAGAAAAACAACATTGTTTTCAGGGTCTCTTATCTCTCCACTCCCAAATATCCTGTTTCTTTGGGCTGGGCAGCCAGGACCAATAGAAACCTCTTCCTGCCATTGGCTGACTTCATTTCCCAGACTTAGCACAATCTCATCCGCTCTAAACAACCTCATCAAAACCACTTTCTGGTCAGAGAGAAGCAATAATTATCATTTACATTTATTAGCGATCGATAAACGTGATTGCACTATGGCCAGCACCATCAAGGTAAGGAGAGGCTCCCCCCGCCTTCGACGGTCGGGTTCTTTGCGCGCTTGGCTTCCTTTATCGGGCAGATAAGTCAGGGTTGGGCAACACCCCCCCACCACAATAGAGGACAACAAGATTTCCTCTGCCCTGCCTGGTAAATTTCCTTTTTCCTACTCCGACCATCCGCAAGGCTTAAAAACTTCAAACTCAGAAAAAAATTGGGGTTTCTAACTTGGCCGTGGCGCGCCCTGGATGGCTCTTGCGGAGGCTTTTTGGAGCACTTCTGAATTTTCAGATTCTCTCCCTGTTCCTCACGGATCTGGATGTGGGTCTGACACAGGCAGTGAGCGGAGGTCGGAGGGCAGGGTGAGAGTCTGGTGACGGTGAATGTCTGGGGAGCCAGCAGGTGTGCCCGCGCGTGCCCGTGGAAGTAAGAGTGCTCCATGGCTGCTGGTAACAGGAACAAGTGTTGACTTGGACTGTGGGACCTCCATGCTCAGAGGACTTCTGTAACCCCAAACGGTGGTAACTGCGTGTGTTGGTGTGTGTGCCTGTCACAAATAAAATACCTGCCCGCCTATGCTCTGTTCGCTTTCTCCTAGCGCTGTGTGTACCCTATGTGGCCTGCAGAGCCATGGGCGGCCGTCCTCTTCTCTGCCCTGGTTGGTCCTCTGGGTTTTCTTGTAAATGTTTCTGGGGGGAAGATGGTGGAGCTCCGTGTGCGGGCGAAGCTGCACGCGTGGAAACTGAATGCGGGCCGGCTGCCACAACAGGAGTGCAAGGAGTTGCGCTGGGGCAGTGAGTCCTCCGGGGCACACTTGGGCGGCTGTGGGGACATCTGCAGCAGTGGGGACAGTCGGCAGACACAGACACAGGCAGGCAGCAGGGAGCGTAGCATTCGTGTGTCTCAGTCCAGGGCACAAGGCTAACAGGTGATGTGCGTGGAAACTCGTGCCCAGATGGAGGTGAAGCGTGGGACGCCTGCTCTGGTGTGACACCAGCCGCGGCGGGGTTATGTGGCGTGTAAACGGTCTCACAGTCCCCAGCTCTCCTCTCTCAGGTGTGTCTGTGATCCTGGAAGGCTCCATCAAAGGCTGGAGGTCACGTTCCCTGACTCCAGGGACTGGGGCCTGAGGTACTTGCTAGGTGACCTAGAGGGGAATTTTCACACTGGCCATGATGTGCTCTGCTTTTAGATAAATACGTGGAAATATCTGATCTGTAGAGCCCCAGACGCTGCCTTTGGGGTTCTGCCTTAGACTCTCTGCATCTCAGAACGCTGAATCAGATGCTCTGTGTGAATCTTAAATGGTGTGAGCAGAGGCTCAGGTGGCCCCGCTCCCCAAATCAGTGCTTAAAGGGCACGGAAAGAGCAGGCGTGTGTAAGGAGGACAGCATCTGAGGACACTATAGTGCGATGTTTCATTTTCAACCAGGTTTGCAAAGAAATCCCTTTCGAGGTCTGTGCATTTTGTCTCCTGAATACATTTGGAGACACTCGTGTGCTCTTGTGCAGGACTCCATTTGTGGGGGACTTCTGTGTTACACTTGTGTCCTGTCTCCCTGTGATAGATATGAGGCTCAGGGAGTTCTCCCAGGCCCTGTGTTAAAGTGTGTCTCTTCGGCTGGCTGGCTGTGGGCTTCCCTGGGGAGTGCGGGAGGGGAGGACAGGCCCGGGCCTGTGCACTGCACCTGTAATTGTGCCGGCTGGCACCGGCCACAGCCTGGCGTGGGGAAATGTCCCTACAGGCTCAGCTTCCGACTGCAGATGAGCTCGGAGGAGTCGTGGGTGTCTTGGTGAACAAAGCACTGAGCCCTTTTCCAAGCAGGCACTCAGGCTCCCGTGGTGGCCCAGCTTCCAGGGCAGGGTTCTTTCGTCAGGCTTTCCCCTCGCTTGTGTGGTGCCTGGCCTTGGCGGCTGGAGGTATTTTCAGGAGGGAGAGGTGTTTTAGGAGCTGGGGTTCCTCTGTGCAACTCATGGGCTTTAGGAAGAGGGCCCTAAAACAAGCAGCTTAACGGCCGGGCCAGTGTCCATGTGCAGGCCAACGGAAGACGGCCTCGGGGCCTCCCGAGCGCATTCCTGCCAGGCTGAAGCCAACCCTCCCAGACTCCCTGACCTTGTTGGCGAAGCCCTTTGTCTTTTGGGAGTCTGAGGAAGCCTGGATGTGCACAGCGTCCTGTACTTCAGAACGCCCGGGACTGACTAGTGTTACGACACAGACAGTCCCCGAACAGGCCGAGGGACTGGGAGGCCTGGGCTGCAAGGCTTACTGTAGAGTTGAAGCTTGTGCATAATTGTGTGTGTGTGTGTGTGTGTGTGTGTGTGTGTGTAAGGGCATGGAGGCTTGAGTGGAAGCAGCCCAAATCAGGCAGAGGTGGAAATTTCCTCAGGAGCTTAGGTGGGCAGCTCTGGACAAGGGAAAGTTCCCAGGAGGCTGTGGCAGGGCATGCTGGGAAGGGTGACTTCTGCCTTAATGGTGGTGAGGAGCCTGAGGCCAATGTGCTCACAGCCACCACACTGTGCCCCTCACCCCGCTGGCACCAGGGGCGCAGGCTCCTCTCTGTTGTGGGGTCCCAGGACACGGGAAGGAACTCCAGGTGCCAAGTGTTGTTGTTTGTCGGGCAACTGCCACAGCCCAGAGCTGCCCCTGCCCACCCCCCGCCCACCCACCCCTTCCCCTTCTCGCCCCAACCTCCTCCTCTTCTCCCCCTCCCCACCCCCTGCCCACCCACCCCTTCCCCTTCTCGCCCCAACCTCCTCCTCTTCTCCCCCTCCCCACTCCCCGCCCACCCACCCCTTCCCCTTCTCGCCCCAACCTCCTCCTCTTCTCCCCCTCCCCACCCCCTGCCCACCCACCCCTTCCCCTTCTCGCCCCAACCTCCTCCTCTTCTCCCCCTCCCCACCCCCTGCCCACCCACCCCTTCCCCTTCTCGCCCCAACCTCCACCTCTTCTCCCCCTCCCCATCCCCCGCCTAAGTGCTGCCCAGAGTGGCGTCTCTGTGCATGTGTGGGCACTCAGGGCCGCTCTCAGATCCCGGCTGTCCACTGTGATACATGTACTCATGTCTGCACATGCATGAACGCTGCTGAGTGTGTGTGTGCGCGTGTGTGTGCGCGCGCGCGCGTGCGAGCGCGAGTGTGCACCTATGCTCACCGGGCCCCTGACTCGTGGTCCTGTCCAGCTAATTGAAAGTGTGTGAACCCCTGGGTGGTGCCCTCTCTGTCAGCGTGCTGCAGGACTCCCACACTCCCCGGGCAAATGATTCCGGCATCTCTGCTTCTCCTTTAAACTCATTTTTTTCTTTTGAAAACAGACCCTGATCTTCAGAAACATATTCCCAAGCACACACAGGCACACTTGCCAGTGTTTCTTCAGAGAGCACACATGGAAAGCAAAATAAACGTGACTTGAGCATTCAGAACTTGCGGGCGAGCTGCCTTCGGTTGCAAGGCCTTGATTGAGCAAGGGGTGTTCTCGAGACACCACCGTGCACACCCAGGGGAGCTCCTGAAGTGTGTAGTCTCAGCGGTGGAGATGTGCAGGATGGCCTAATCACAAGAGGCGTCAGCGCTGCTCTGGTGTGCCCTGCCCCTGGAGTGCTTCCGCCACTCTGTGGCCTCACACACACACAGGTACACACATGCAGGCTCCACACATGCACGCACACACTCACACAGGTGCGTGCATACACACATGCTCACACACACACATGCAAACACACACTCAAGGCCCCTCTTCTGCAGGACTGTCACCCTCACAGGACCGGCTGCCTCTGGAGGTGGCACGTCCTGCCGGCTCAGCCAGTGGCGGCCACTGTCGGGGGGGACCCGGGTTGCTGTCGCCTCCCAGGACCTGCCTCACCCGGGGAGGCCACGGCCGCAGACTCGGCCTGGACAGTTTCCAGGACACTGCGTGAGCGGATGGGGCGACATGGCCTCCCGCCCGTGGCCGAGTGTCCCCGTGGAGAGGCTGGGGGCAGCGCCCCGTGTCCGCAGGCGGGCTGGTCAGCCTGTCGCCTGTCCTGTCCTGAGGCAGGAGACTACTGCTGCTGGTGACCACGGGGCCTGAGCTGTGTCTGTTCCCATCCGCTTCTCTCATGAACCGTGAGAGGGAGTTGTGATTTTGCTTTGTACAGTTTACACGTAGAGTGAAGGGCGTTTTCACAGTGGGGAAGGTGCCGAGGGAGCGGCTTCCAGTCTCTTTGCACAGGCCGCCGTGGTGCCTGAGTGTGTCGCCTGCTTGTTCTTCTCTACAGCTGACTGTCCGCTTTCGCAGCCGACGTCAATGACGTCAGTTTACACACTCTCCACCTTCGTGTCACATGAGCTCCTAAGAAGCATGATGTGCTTTTCTTCCACGTAAAGTAAATACCGTTTTCACAGCCAGGGTTCCACTGCAGGGCACGGCCGTCCTTCAGATCCAGACGTCGGCTCTGCGTCCTCGCTCTGATTTACAAACACAAAACTGCAGCAAGTGTTTAACATCTTTGTCAAATTTAGGTATTTTGCTAACTTCACAGCCATTTGGAGCTTACACGGGAGGGACTGACACCCAGAGCACTCAGGTTTCCATCCGCCTTTCTCTGTGACCAGGGAAAAAAGGAAGCTTGTTTTCCTCATTTCGCTTTGAGTTTGTGTTTGCTTTAGCGCCTCCCTCCTTTTCATATGCACCTGTCTCTGCTGTCCAGCACAACCTGCATTTTCTTCTCAGTGCATGTCCACTCCCTGTGCATCCAGCATGTTTGCCGCTGTGTCTGCAGCTCACCTTGACGGGGCTGGAGGTGGGGGCTGGAGATGAGCTCCACACCTCCCCTCCCCTCCCCTCCCCTTCTCCTCTTCCTCTCCCCTCCCCTCCTCTTCTCCTCTTCCTCTCCCCTCCCCTCCTCACCTCTCCTCTCCCCTCCCCTCCTCACCTTTCCCCTCCCCTTCTCTCCCCCTCCCCTCCCCTCCTCACCTCTCCTCTCCCCCTCCTCACCTCTCCCCTCTCCTCCTCTCCCCCTCCCCTCCCCTCCTCACCTCTCCTCTCCCCCTCCTCACCTCTCCCCTCCCCTCCCTTCCCCTTTTTTCTCCCTCCTCTCCCCCTTCTCTCCTCCTCCTCTCCTCTCCTCTCCCCTCCCCTCTCCGCCTCTCCCCTCCCTTCCCCCTTTCTCCCTCCTCTCCCCTTCTCTCCCCCTCCTCTCTTCTCTGCTCCCTTCCCCTCTTTTCCCCCTCCTCTCCTCTCTCCTCCCTTCCCCTCTTTTTTCCCCTCCTCTCCCCCTCCTTTCCCTCCTCTCCTCTCCCCTCCTCTCTCCCTCTCCTTTTCCCTCTCTTCCCTCCCCCTCCCTCCCTCTCTCTCCGCTCTCTTCTCCTCCCCTCCTCTCTCACTCTCCCCTTCCTTCCCCTCCCCTCCTTTTCACCTTCCCCTCCCTTCCCCTCCCCTCCCCTCCCCCTTCTGTTTCTGGCCCCCTTTCCCTCCTTCTTGCCTCGGTTTGTTTGTATCTGTATCTTATGACATCACAGGGCCTTGTTCTTAGTAATAATATACACACTTCTTAGTGTCAGCAGGGCCTGTCACACTGTAAGGGCTGACAAGTACTGGAACAATGTGTTTTAACTAAAATTCGGTCACTAGGAAGGAGGTGAGAGATCAAAGGAACGACACTGGAAAGCCATATTTCCTTAGTGATCTATCCGTGTGAAGTGACGTGCGTCAGACGGACCTTGTGTTTGAAGGTTTGAGAAATGCTCTAGGGCTTTGAGTGTGAGATGCAGGTTGGCATCACCGGAGCTGCCTGGCAAGCCTATGCTAAGCAAATGGCGTTGTCTCAGAGGCCCGGGCAGCCTGGTCTGCAGCTTCTGCCCAGCTCAGGGCAGAAGGTTCCAGAAGGAGGCGTGTGGGCGGGATCCTTCTTAGGGTCCTCAGCCATCTCTCTAGCGCTGAGCCGCTCGGCAGAGGGGACTTGTGCACTGACTGACACCCACCAGGACTCTAGTGACTAGAGTTCCTGAGCCGCCGCTCTGCCCTCAGCCATCCTGTCCCGGGCAGCCAGCGCCTTCTGCGTTTGCCTGGCTACAGGGCTGTGTGAGGTTGCTGCGACTTTCCCTTCCCCAGGCCGGCAGGGAACTCCTGGCAGTCCTCCTGCCTCAGCCTCCCCATCATCAGGACGGCAGGTGTGACCCACCGTGCCTGGATTACAGGGATGTATGCGCTAGGTGACTCTTGTGGAGATCCCAGGCCTTCGCTGCTCAGCTCTGTTCTGCCCCGAGAACTCTTTCCTTATTTGGCAGTATCCCAGGGCCCCCCAGGCCTGCTGGTGACCGACCCACAGTCCTCAGCTCAAGTGTCAGCTTCCTTGCTCCGCCTCAGGGTCAGGGTTTTCCACCAAGCCTTTGGGCAGGGTGTTCTCGGAACTGCGCCCGGGGATGGGGGCGGAGAGCAGGTGCTGTGCTGCTGCTTGCAGATAAGTGCTGGAGGCTCAGAGAAGGCGTGCCAATGCCAAGCTAGATTATTTATGCTTCAGGGTGCCATGCCGGGTGCCACGCCAGGGTCCAGCTCTAACAGCAACGCTAGGGCCACACTTCAAACACTCAGTGCAAACAATGCACGCCTAGTTCTGCGGTATGATAGGAGACATCAAGCAGAGATGCTACAGGCTTGACGGCTCACATTTAAGTGTGTGTGTGCGTGTGCCTGCACGTGAGCATGCCTGTGTGCATGCGTTTGCACACGCATGAGCGTGTATGTGAGTCTAAGGCCCCACGTGCATGGGTGTTTTGTTGAGAGGTCCGTGCTTGGTGTCCTGAGGCTGCAGTGTCACACACAGCACAGGGGCTGCACTGCCCTCCCTCCTGCTTGGTAAGCACTGCCAGGGCTCCTCAGAGCAGGGCGTACCGTGTGAGCTTTACTGAGAAGAAGAGGTGCTCAGAAGAGCACCCGAGTGTTTGTCAACTTGGTGGCTCTGTGTCTCAACTGAGGCTGGTTTCTTAAGACCTTGCTCTAAGCGCCTGTGGTTTCATGCCGCGCGCCTCCTGGGCCCTGTGCTCCTGCGCCACAGCCAGGAAGGCTGCCCGGGGCCCCAGGCTGGCAGATGTTTGTCACACAGGCCAGATCTGCCATTTCTTTGTGCTGTCACCGCGATGGGCTCTGTGGGAAAGCACTGGCTCTGTCTCGGTGTCCCGGGTGTGGCAGGCCCAGACAGCCACAGGGAAGGGCCATGGGAGAGGAGGCTCCCTGGGCGGGGTGGCCAGGTCTTCAGCCTGGCAAAAGTCAGCCTCAGTGGGAAGTCCGTCTCCAGCATCCTTGTCTGCAGTGGGAGGAGTGTGGCTGGGCTGCAGAGCTGTCCTCCTGGGTTCTCGTGGCTCTGTGGGCCTTGGGGCTCACACAGCAGTCTCAGGAGGCCCCAGACTGCCCATGTGCTAGAGGGTGCGCACACGGGCTCAGACTGCCCTGCACAAGTCCTGACATTTTCACCCAGAGACGTCACCATTCCTCCTGAGTCCCTATAGCAGGCACTGGGCACGGGAGCTCAGAGCTCCGTGTGACACAGTGCGCGGAGGCCGCCTGCATCAGTGCCCAGGCCGGCTCCTACCCACGAAGAACAAAAATGAACAGCCAGAGAGCCTTTCTGACCCTCTTCTCTAAGGAGCTCTCTTCTCTGTATTGTGAGATTAAAGCTCCCACAGAAGCAGAAACAGGGAGTCAGTGCACACTGTGTGTCCAAGGGGACATGGCCAGTGTGGGGAAATGGCTGCTGGTGTGCCTGCCTGTCCCTTTTCAGGACAGGCCCACCTCTCTCCCTCCCTCTGTCTTCTCTCCCTCCTCTCTCTCTCTCTCTCTCTCTCTCTCTCCCCTCACTGGGAACCCTACAGAGGCCCTGAGCGTTCACAAAAACCAGTGACAGAGGAGCGGAGGAGCCCTGAGAGCCCAGGGGGAAGATGGAAGGTCCTTGTTCGGTCCAGTTCTCCTCTTCACCCTCATCCTGGGAGCTTGGATAGAACAGTTCTGTAAACTCCCAGTCTTAAAAAGCTGAGAGAGGATTGCCCAGGAGAGGTGCAGAAATCACCAGCACACCCAGGGCTTCGACCTCTGCAGTGTCTCTTCATGTTGTGTGAGTGCTTAGAATCAAAACACACCCACAGTCACAGAAGATTAAAGACACTGCCCAAGGCCGAATGAGTGACTTCCAGAGTCACCCGGCTCGGACTCGAGGAATTAAGTTTTCCACCAACTGGCATTAACACGGACAGTTGTGTGGGCTTGGCCTCTTTTTCAGGCTGGGAGGAAGCTGTGAACTTCTGTGAAGCTTCTGAGAGAGATTAAAGTCACCTTCCAGCTGGGAAAGGCCCCCTGAGCCTTCATCTCCCTGACAGGAGTTCCCTTCCCGCACTAACCCTGCCTCTGCCTGCTGGGCCTGCTACCAGACCTAAGCCCACTCAAGCAGCTAACTAAGGTGGTTCTGAGAACAGAAGACATTAGACTTTTTTTTAAGCCTTGTTCTTCGGCAGTGGAAAACATCTTTTTTTAGCCCTGTGTTTACTGCTTTGGTAAACAGTAAAATGCTGCAGCAGCAATCACCTTGAGGAGAAACGGTTTGGAGACAGATACTTCCTACCCTCGCTTCCTGCCCTGACAGCCAGGCCTTCCAGAGGCAGGGGCAGGAAGGGCTCCCTGTGGAAGCTTCCTGCCTGGGCCTGGCTCCCTCCTTATTGTCATGTCTTCTCCAGAGGGATCAGGACCTGCCCTGACTCTCAGGGGAGGAGTCTGTGCTGAGCAGCAGGTGAAGATAGCAGCCTTTCCTGTGTGAGTCTCTGTGCTGGCGTTATCACTCACACAGGCAGGACAGTCCTGGGGTGGGTCTCACTCTGGCCTTTTGAGTCAAAGAGATTTATGACCCTGGTGGTTCTCCCTGAGGCTGGATGAAAGGCACCTCCTGTCGTTTCTCCTTAAGCCACTGAAGAGCTAGTTCTCTTCAGCCAGCCGAAGTCACCAGATTCAGATCCAGAACTTACAGCTCTCAGCTTGTCGTGTGCTGACTTTACAGCAGTTATTAAATTCAGGGGCCGCATTGTTTAGGCCCTTTGAAGCGAAACAAATAAAGCCACAGAGCACAAACAGAGCACAATAGAGGGCCATCCATTACCCATCAGCAGGATGTGTTCTTAGCAACAGCCCTTGTGGAGGGAAATATGTCAAGTCAACAAACAATAAACTAAACGAAATAAACAGCTCCCGAGAGCCCCTGAGCTGTGGTCCTGGCGAAGCCCCAGAAAATGGTGTCTACAGGCCCAAAACAGGGGTCCTACTGCTCACCGAGCCTCTGCAGAGCTGAAATAACTCTGAGACCACTTTCTGAGACCCTCACTGCACACCCTCACTGCTGCCCTCACTGCTGACCTCACTGCACACCCTCACTGCTGCCCTCACTGCTGACCTCACTGCACACCCTCACTGCCCACCCTCACTGCCCACCCTCACTGCACGCCCTCACTGCACGCCCTCACTGCTGCCCTCACTGCTCACCCTCACTGCTGCCCTCACTGCTGACCTCACTGCTGCCCTCACTGCTCACCCTCACTGCACACCCTCACTGCACACCCTCACTGCACACCCTCACTGCTGTCCTCACTGCTGCCCTCACTGCTCACCCTCACTGCTGCCCTCACTGCTCACCCTCACTGCTGCCCTCACTACACGCCCTCACTGCACGCCCTCACTGCCCACCCTCACTGCACACCCTCACTGCACGCCCTCACTGCACGCCCTCACTGCACGCCCTCACTGCTGCCCTCACTGCTGCCCTCACTGCACACCCTCACTGCACACCCTCACTGCACGCCCTCACTGCTCACCCTCACTGCTGCCCTCACTGCACGCCCTCACTGCACACCCTCACTGCTGTCCTCACTGCTGCCCTCACTGCTGACCCTCACTGCTGCCCCTCACTGCTCACCCTCACTGCTGACCTCACTGCACACCCTCACTGCTCACCCTCACTGCTCACCCTCACTGTTGACCTCACTGCTGACCCTCACTGCTGCCCCTCACTGCTGCCCTCACTGCTGACCTCACTGCACGCCCTCACTGCTCACCCTCACTGCTGCCCTCACTGCACGCCCTCACTGCACACCCTCACTGCTGTCCTCACTGCTGCCCTCACTGCTGACCCTCACTGCTGCCCCTCACTGCTCACCCTCACTGCTGACCTCACTGCACACCCTCACTGCTCACCCTCACTGCTCACCCTCACTGTTGACCTCACTGCTGACCCTCACTGCTGCCCCTCACTGCTGCCCTCACTGCTGCCCTCACTGCTCACCCTCACTGCTCACCCTCACTGCTCACCCTCACTGCTGCCCTCACTGCTGCCCCTCACTGCTCACCCTCACTGCTGCCCTCACTGCACACCCTCACTGCTGCCCTCACTGCTCACCCTCACTGCTGACCTCACTGCTCACCCTCACTGCTGCCCTCACTGCTGCCCCTCACTGCTGCCCTCACTGCTCACTCTCACTGCTGACCCTTACTGCAGCCAGGTGTGGGTAGAGTCTTCCCCCTTGGGGTTCCTCAGAGGCCACCAGACTGTGTCAGAGTGGCTTTGGCTTGGTTTGCTCCCCTTGCCTGACTGATGCAGGCTCAGAAGTTTGTTGCATAATATAGTGAAACAACCACGATAAAATTTTTCTTCCTTTTTTTTTTTTTTTTTTTTTTACATTTCAAAACAATTACAGAGGTTTAGAGATTAAAATTGAGAAAAGAAAATTAAAATACTTTGTATCACACCAAACAGGGGTGAGCTGGGGTGCTCGCTTCAGATGCTGCAGGGTTTTTGTCCTCCATCTTTGCAGATACATTTGAGAATTGAAACTCCTTTTCACAAGTGATTCTCTACTCACTTCCTTTTTATATGCTCCTGAGAAATGTAGGTCCATGTTGCTTCCTTTCCTCCTCCTCCTTCTCCTCCTCCATCTCCACCTCTTCTTTCTTCTCCTCCTCCTCCTTCTCCTCCTCCATCTCCACCTCCTTCTTCTCTACCTCCTTTGTCTCCTCCATTTCCTCCTCCTCCTCTCTACCTCCCCCACCTCTTCCTCCACTACCTTCTCCTTCTCCTCCTTCTCCTCTACCTCCTCCTCCACCTCCTCCTCCTTCTCTCTGCCTCTTCCACCTCCACCTTGTCTTCTTCCTCCACTTCCTCCTCCACCTTGTCCTCCTTTTCCTCCTTCACCTCCTCCTTCTTCTAGTCCACCTTCTCCTACTCCACCCCTTCCACCAGTTCCTCCTCCACTTCCTCTTCCACCACCTCCTCCACCACCTCCTCCTCTTCCACCTCCCTTCTACCTCTTTATCCACCTCCTCTTATTAAAAAATATTCTTCTTCCTCCTCCTTCTTCTCACGGTTGGGAATTGAATCCAGGACAGGGCACGGAGCTGGTGCATTCATGAGCTCTGAGCAGCAGGGTGTCTAGGAGTGCAAGGGTGTGTTCCCTGTCCACTCATACTAGTAGTTTTGTTAGTGTTTTGAAACTACTTTTAAAAAGTTTTGAAAACTTTTGAATGTTTGTTTTTATTATTTAAAAAAGCGCACGTCCGTGTTGCAGGCAGTTGTATGTGGGCCCTGTAGGAGCCCCCATCTCTTCAGTTTGGGACAGGGTCTCACTGTGTAGCCCAGGCTAGCCTTTGATTAGTGAGCCTTCTGCCTTTTCCAGACTGTTTGGATTGCGTTCCCTCATATGCAGTTTTGTTATTCTTATTAACACTTCCACTATTTGCTTCCCGCAGTAAGTCAATTATGTTTTCCAGTTGTAATTAATCCTCATGTTTGTTTTTGAGCCCAGTGTACTTTGGACACTTAAAGTTTTGTGTAAAGGGGCAAATTGTGAGAAATGAGAGACACAACCATATGACCATCTGGTGGCTCAAGCAAAGACCCAGCTCTGAGCTGTCACACTCAGCTCCATTTTTATAATCTCAGGAAAATACAGTTGCAGAAAAACCAAGATGGTTCCTAAGAGGTGAGGTGCCTATAAAATCTTCTGCAGCTGTGGGCCCTGGGTGTGCTCAGTGGTTGGGGAGGTGGTACAGGGGAGAGACAGTGCAGGAGAGAGACAGTGCAGGGGGAGAGAGTACAGGGGGAGGCAGTGCAGGGGGAGGAGAAGCGGGGAGGAGGAGCAGGGGGAGGAGGAACAGGGGAGGCAGTGCAGGGGGAGGAGGAGCAGGAGGGGAGGAGCAGGGGAGGCAGCAGTGTCCTGAGCAGTCCTAAGTTCAGAGAGACAGGTGAAGTTTTCACCATTCCCAGCACTGGGGCTTAAGGAGAGGGAGTGAGCAGGCTGTGCTGAGGCATATGCTGAACCACCATGGCTAGGAGGTGTGGAGGATGGAGAGGCCCTGAGAGACAGTTTCTGCTGTTCCCCATCACTGTCCTGTGTGTGTGTCAGGGGTCACTCCGTGTTTACTGTAAGCAAAGTATGGACCACGTTGGCGAGCATGGCTCTGTGCAGCCGTCTACACTTGATCAGCCTGTGTGACCGACGCTTTCGGCAGTCTGGCTTTCATCTGACCATTTCTCTCCCCACCCCTGGGGACCACTTCACTTTCGCTTTGATTTCTGTGTTTTCAGCAGTTTCAGGCTGGACCTGTCAGCAGCAGCCGCCGTTCTCCTGTCACTCAGCTGCCTCGGGGCAAGTGATAGATAGGAAGGTCGGCCTTCACCTGTCCTGGGAGTCTTCTGTAGCTCAGGCTCGCCTGGAGTTCTCTGTGCAGCTAATGATGGCCCTGAACCCCGGCCTTCCTCCTCGAGAGCTGAGGCCCCAGCCTTGTGACCCCGTGTCTGTGTGCGTGGCACCGAGCACTGGTGTCGTGAGTGCTGGGCAGACTCTCTCGTCCAGAGCCACGCCCAGCCCAGCCCAGAGACGAGCAGTGTCTACGCCTGGCAGGTTCTTCATTCTTTCACCCACTGAGGCTGTTTCTGTGTCTTCCGAGGTGAATGGCTACAGTGACTGGGGGCTTGTGGCGGTGGTGTGGAGTGAATTTCCTGTGGGTCTACACACAGGGACTGCTGAATGTGCGTGGTCACAGTGGGCACCCCTGCTGACAACTCTTAGGTCTTTAGGAGGAAGAAAAACACCTTTTCAGGGCCCTTTGTGTGTGCTTGTGCTGGCAGAGTGCACAGGACCACGCAGAGCCTGCGGTTTCCAGTGTTCTCTGGGGAGTGTATGCTGTCTCCCCAGGGCTGTGAATGCTGGAAAGTCAGAAGCAGGAAGGCGGCTTCTCAGCAGCTCTGTGTAGCACTAGCTTCCTTGACACGTGCCATGGTGCAGCAGCTTTGACCTTGCTGGGTCACGCCACCTTCCACCCACTGCCTGCCCGGGGTCTGCGCTGGCTCCCCTGGGGATCTGTCTGCTGCAGTCTACTAACTGAGTTTTCAGACTCGCTCGAATATGCTGTTACAGACACCGGTAACTTCTCCTATGTGACTGTAGTCACGCCTCTAAAACCACGACTCTGTAGTTTAACCTCTTAATCGCTCAGGCTGGTCCCCCTGTTCTGGTTCACCCGACAAGTTTTCATATCAATTGGAATTTGGCAGCTTATGCTACTGTGGTTTTTATATCTACAACAAATGTAAGCTGACATCTTTATTAGTAGCTAAGTGTCTATATTCAACTATAAAGTAATCTGCTTTGTAATAGAGATTAATTTCAATAGCAGGGAACAACCCGTTGATTAATTCTTGAAAATAAAACTGGATTACTTACTGAAATTTCAAAATGTACAAGTGTATTGTTTAACTTGGTAAGTCTTACGAGTGGGGAGGGGTTCCGTGGTTCGGAGCTGCCAGAGGACCTGCAGTCAGTCCCTGGCACCCACATCAGGATGCTCGAGGCCCAGCCCTGTAACTCCCGCTCATTTCCATAGTCACCTGCACACACATGACACATTCACACAGACCCAGTCACACATACACAAACAAAAGGAAGGAGGAGAATGGCAGGAATGTGTTCTTCTGAGAAGCCGGAAGGACTCTGCCATGCTGGCTCAGGAGTTTTGCTTAGACATGTTTACATGTAATTTTCAGAAAAAGATACAGAGAGATTCCCTGGACTCCCTACCTAGTCTCCCTGAAAAGTAACCTATTTTTTAAAAACTTATTTATTCTTTCATAATTTCACACATATAATGTGCTTTGACCATATTCTCCCATTTTCTTTTCTTATTCCCTTGTCTCTCTGAAGCCTTTCATGTCTTTCTTCTTTTAGAACCCTGCATTTGGTGGGTGCTGCCTGTGTAAGCAGGGTGCAGCTTACACACTTGCATGAGAAAGAACTGCCCAGCGGCCGCACACTCAGGCAGTGGACCCGTGTGCACTTTAGTGTGTGTGTTTGTTCGAGGAACGTTAGAAACCGGAACGTTAGAAACCGGTTTACAGGTCCTGTCGCCATGGCTTCCCCTGCACGTGTAAAACTGTAACTGTGTCCCGAAGGGATGAGCACACGAACAAGCGACCCAGGGTACACGGAGTATTTCCCACATGAACCAGCTGAAACAAGTTGCAGCCTGTAAGGAATCAAAGGAAAGGAAATGGCTTTTACTTGGGAATCAGAATTCTGGAAGCAGCTCGACTGGCTACCGACTGGCCACCGGGGCCCATTGTGTCCTGAGCTAATTGCATTTTGGACCTGTACTCTTAATTGTTCTTGGGTAATTAAGAGAGAAGCAGGATTTGCTGGAGGACTGGTGTCATGGCGTAATGAAAGGGTAATTTGCTTGCAATTATTGGTTGTAAAACCTACTAAGCAGATTGTATTTTAACTTCCCTTTGCTGTTTCGTTTTGGCTTTTAACATAGTTTAAAAACAAATAAGAGTCTTTGGGATGCCAGATGTGCTTGTGCCATTGCTCTCCACAGAGTGGCCATACCCACTAGAGAGAGGCACATCTCTCTCTGGCCCAGGGCTAGATTCTCCCGACCAGGGAAGTAAAGGCACGGTCAAGCTCAGGAGTTGGCATGAAAAGGCTTATCCACATGAATACACATTCTTCTGAGAAGCCATGGCTCTGGTTGCTAGAACCAGGGAGGGACTCTTGGCACAAACCCAGCACTTAGGGAAGTTTGACTGAGATTATAAGGCCAGGACATGTGACGCCCTAAGCTGGGGACGTGTTTGGCTGTTGTTGGGACAGCAGCCATGTTGGGATGCCAGTTCACAACGGTGACAGACTGCCACGCCCGCCTCTTCTCTGGCCTCGGGATGTGTGCTCCTTCTCATTGTCTGCGTCCTGTGCTGCCTCCAGTGAGAATGCTCTCTGAGTCTAGGACCAGCTTTAAATTACTGTGAGCTCAGTGTAGCCACTGACACATTGGCAGGGCCCAGCTTGTGAACAGGCCGCACTCCAGGATCCCAGGTGAACATGGATTGGTGGGCACACTCCTCAACCCCCACAGATAAGGAGGAGGCAGTGGAGGCCACAGGGGCCCTGCGCAGTATCTGCTGTGTGGAAGAGCAGGGCTCAGGCCAGCGCTGTCCCTGTCAGGTAGAGCAGGGATGCCCGGGCTCTTACCTTCAGACTCCAGACCAGTCACTCGTGCGTAAGCAGCATCCTGGAAGGTGGGGATGCGGTTCATGTTATTAGGGGGGAAATGAAACATGAAAGTGTTCAATCCCGTGTGAGAATCAGAACGAAATCACTGTGGGGCGCAGCGTTCATTCAGCAGCTGGCTCCGTTTCACAAGACACCCAGGCTGAGGCTGCGGTTTCTCTTATCACTTGGCTTCGTGACAGCAGGAGAAGTGCAAGGCAGACACCAGGCTTGGGCGCTGTCCTTCTCTTTGCCCCACCTTCCTGGGTAGGTGAGTGTGCTCGTCACCTCATAGGAAAGCGTGGTTGTGTGGCTTTCCTCACAAAAACACTTCAGTGTCCTCAGCGTGTCATAAAAGTCATAAAAATGGTCGCACACATGCTGAAGTTACCAGGCACTGTCTCTTCCTTCTTGCTCTGAGATCACTGAGGAGCCCCCATGGAAGATTCAGGTCTAGGGATGTGAGCTGCCCTGACAGGCGCCCTGTCTTCTCAAGTAGCTCAGTTCCTGAGTTCAGAGCCTCATCTGGACGCTAGTGGTAAGGGCTGTGTAAGGTTAAGACCCAGGCTGTTAACTTGCACCGGCCTGTGCCGCTGTTTGTGTGCTCTTGCCTGTTTCACGTGCACAGGAGGCTTGTTGGGGTGAGAAGCTGTCTAGGTCACAGGTGGCTGTCGCACTCACGGAGTGATGGGGACAGGTGGATCGCACAAGCAAGTCCTTTTTGCTTGTAAATTACTGGCAAGTAATCATCAGCAAGGCAGGTCTTGCATGTGGGATTAAGACCCTTCAAAGCCTCTGCCAGATGGTTGGGGCTTCTCCCCAGAAGGCAGATGGGTGCCACTGAGCCTAGAATTGGAAGTCTGCAGAGCAAGCCCTGTGCCCAGGGCACTGTTTCTCAGTGTGCAGGAATTAATGCTTCTTTATGGAACATGCACCTGTGCCATACCACGCTCAGATCCTGTGTGGGGGCTGGCCTGTACCCGACCATGCTGGTGAGGTAGCTGTGGAAACATGACCGTGTCCACACGGCCTGGAGGGCCAGGCTTGCCCACAGGGTTCAGAGTGGGGATAAGAACCCATGGGCTGTTTTGAGAGCTGTGTTGGGGCTGTGCGATGGCTAGATTAAAACCCTGGGCTAGGTAAATTTGCTTAGGACGTACTACATGAATGCTTTCAGGTTCCCTTTATTTTAAAATTAAGGCATACTTCGTGGTCCTGCACAGACCAGCTGCTCACGGGGGTCGGCAGTCCCTGCGTGCTTTTGCGTATGTGCTTTGGTATGTCTTGTGTTTCTTCTGGCCCGAGTATTAGGTGCGGCAGGTACATATCCCTCTGTAGGCCGTCATGAACGCTGTGTTTCACTGTTTACCTAAGCATCCCGAGCGTGGGCACATCCGGGAGGCTCAGTGTCAGCTCATACTAAAGAGGGCCGCTGCCTGGGTGATAAGATCCTCAGCTGCAGACCCTGCTCTGGGCTTCTGAGTCTGTTTTTAGCTGCGGCTTTTGCAGTGGACGCCCCAATCTCCTGGCACTACGGGGGGCTGCTTTGGTTAGCTCCATCCTCACAGTGTGGCTGATAAAGATGAGCCCGAAGGCTGGTTGTTGGTGAGGCCAGTAACTCTCGGAGACTAAAGGGAACACAGCAGCTCTGTGCTCACGCGGGTGCTTTCGTGGTTTGCAGGCAGGAATGCCAGCGAGACTGCTTGATACATTTCTGCTGATCTGCAGAGGGAGAGAGAAAGGCTCAAGTTGCCTTCCAGTGGCAGACGGAGCCTAACGCAGCTGGGCCTTGTTCTGCTGAAGCCGGCACTCTACCTCAAACACCACGGCGGGGTTTTCTGCTCCCAGCCTCGGCTTGTTGAACCTAAGGGCAGGAGTCGCCTGTGCGGCCCAGGGCTCTGCTGGTGTCTACTTTTCCTGAGCTTGGTTGTAGGTGCACATCTGCAAAGGGGCATTGACGTGGAATTCAGATCTGGTTGTTTAGTCTACATGGAGCGGGAAGGGTTCTGTCTCTTTAATATTTATAACGGTTGGGCAGAACCTGCTGGGTGGAGGTTAATTGCTCTCCAGTTTAAGCAGCTCTCTGCCCAGATGGGTTATCAGGGCCGAACACTCGTTACAAGATTAATCTCATTTCCGACAAGACTTCCCTTTCCTTCAACTGATTTCTGCCCAGCCATTGGAGCTGTCATCAGCCGTTAAAGGGAGGGCGGATCGCCCTGGGACAGAGGCCTGGTGTGCACAGAAACAATGTGAGCGTGTCCTATCTCGGGACATCTTTAGGAGAGCACATTTCAGCCCTGTCATAAGGCCAGGCTCATAAACTGCAAGGACAATTGGAGTGCTTGAACCAACATTCTTGAGGACAAATTTCCAAGGCCCTGGCATCCCTCTGGCCTCACTGCAGGGTCCTGTCCTGGGACTTGGGGCCTTGAAGTGAAGGTTTTCAGTCACTCCTTTCTGCGGGCTCCTTGTAGCCAGGGAAATGCTTCCACATCAGACCTGAGCCGTGGCTGTGAATGGGAGACAAGCTCAGAGGATGCAGCCTCTGGGGCCTGCTGTCAGTCTTTGGGCCTCCTCCCATGTTAGGCGTTCCTGTCCTGAATGCCTGTGAACACCCAGGTTGTGGCTAGTCCCAGAGGCTTGGTTACAGAGTGACCACATCCCGGTCGTTCAAGACATCCTTCCAGAGACCTGGCAGCTGTTTCCAGGATGTGATGTGTGGGAACCAGCTCACTTTCTCACAGTGATATTCCATGTGTCCACTAGCTGGGGCCACCCAGGTGGCCAGCCAGGCGATGGCGGGGGGGGGGGGTTGACACGTGACACCATACACCAGAACCCCCTCTGTACTGAGGAGCACACCCTGGGTGTGGGGACCAGTGAAGTGGGGTGCCCCTGACAGGAGCTACGGATGCAGAGGAAGTTCAGATGCTCAGGTTGCACGCCCCCGTCCTGCTTGACCCCAAGGGCTGGCTTTCTGGGTCTCGGGCTTCCTGTGCTGCGCGTGGCTTGCAGCTCCTTCGGCAGTGGGCATGCGGCCTGGCTGCCTTGGTTGCACTCAGCCGCTCTGGAGCCGGCAGCGGTGCTAGAACCCTCACACTTGCTGACAGGAACGCCAGGGTCTCACTTATCTCTGAGCCTCCTTGTCTTTAAAATGGGCGTAGGCGTGGCACCTAAGTCAGGCTGGCACATGGCTGTGCCTTCGTCCCACAGAGGCCTCCCGTGGAGCCTGACACACCCACCCGGCACTGCCACTACTGTTGACTATCGCAAAGGGCCCAGGTGTCCATGCTTCCCTGATTTCCATCGTCCGTTTTCTGAGCAAAGTGTGATGGATTCCCATTCACCCAAGAGACATTTCCAGTGAAGCTCTCATGGACGGACTGCGTGTGTCTCACAAGCCATTATGTGGTGTGAGGAGATTGTGTGCATGTGTGTGTAGGTGAGTGCACGTACACTCGTGTGTATACAGGAAGGTTGTGAGCCCAGACCTAGGCTGGTCGCTGGCCGCCCAGGCTGTGGTGGGCAGGCCCAGCTCCTTACATGAGTGCTGGGAGCTGAGCTCAGGTCCTCACGCATGGCAAGCTGAGCTTTCCCCACTGAGCTGCCTCCCAGCCCCGCTCCAGCACAGGCGTATGGGGCTCCGAGAAGCACAAGGGCAGGTGGGCCTTGGAGGCCTGTCCTGTGAGGCCGGCGGTGGCCGTGGAGGGAGTGTGGGGTGGTCTCCTCAGCCTCTCCCTGTGGCTTTGCTGTGGAGAAGTTCTCCCTCTCCCTCTGCCAGTCCTTCCCGGGATGCACACGCAGGCAGCACTGTGAAGAGCGTGCGAGGAGAGGACGCACAGGCAGTCTTCACCAGCCGTCACTCCTGTTGGTGGAGTCAGGGGCACAGTGCACCTCACACTCAGTTACGTGGGTGACTCACCAGTCAGCCGGAAGTGCCACTCCCAGACTGCATTGTGACTTCTGGGAAGAAATGGTTTCTTACAGGACAGATTTCCTTGTGAGTAAACTTTGAAGCAGCCTCCTCTTCACCACATCATGCTGGCTTTAGAAAAGGTCAGCTGGACCACTCACGTCAGCTTCCTCTTACACACACATCATGCATGTCTGTTATGTGTGTAGCTATATATGGACATATAGATGGCTTTCCCATGTATTATTCATGGGAATAGCGGCTATCCACGGCCTATTTACAGATGCATTACACACACATGGATAATATATACTCCTTTATGTTACAAGCCCCCTAACTGGATAAAGGAGAACACAGTAAACTTTCAGTTATACAGCTGTATATAGCTGTTTCATGAAATCAGAGTACCCCTAAGCTGGCTCTTTGGAAAACATCCCTTCTCCCAGTTATTCATCCCCATGTGCACAGCAGCCCCAGATTTAAGGCAGTTTCTCTGTGTCAGCGTAGGGTCAGGCTTGGCTCGGCGCTAGCTCATCTCTATCTGGTGTGTAAATAATGCCAGTCTCCTAGACACTGAGACCAGCTGTCTAGGAGGCTTGCCTGGCGATCGTGGTGATGAAGAGAAAGCAGGAACAGGGCTGCTGGAGCACACGGCCTGCCCAGCTAAGCACACCTCCAAGGGCAGGGTGCCGTTACCAGCCACGTGGAGGGCTCCCTGGGTGTGATCCATCCCCGCCGGAGGACTTGCCTGGCCACTCTGAGCTGGAGACTTTGAAAATCTGAAGCCATCCCCTTCTTCTCTCAGCAAGCCGAGGCCGTGTGCAGGCCTGCTGCAGTTCCTGCTGTGGCCAGCAGGGTCCATCTTCTGTCTCCTTGCCCGCTGTGTCTCACTCCTTCCTTCGCTCTCCTCGACAGCAGGTGCAGCTTGCTGGTCAGTGTCCCTCCCTCAGAGGGCTGGCTGACACCCCCGTTTCCTTCATAACAGTTACTGCTCTCCCTTCCCTCTCTCTCTGCTTTTTTTTCCCCTTGGAAGGATGGGACCATCTGCCCACAGACAGAGGGAAGGACCCCAAATTCAACCTCTGCCAAGGACGCTGCAGAAGAATTTGTGGATGAACCAGCGCTCCGTCTCTTTAATGCAGCCCACTGACCCCCGTGTACCCAGCAGCTCTTGGTTGTGACAGTTTTGGCCCAAGAGCTTTGTGGCGCCCCCCCCCCCTTCCCCTCATTCTGTTGCACTTACTCCTTTGGATTCTTTTCTAAAGAACTCTCTCCGGGGCTGAGGGGATGGCTCAGCTGGTAAAGCTTTTGAGTCCCAGCACCTAAAAAGCCAGGTATGGTGGTGCCAAACTATATTGCCAACATGTGGGAGATGGACACAGGAAAATTCCTAGGGTTGGTTGGTTGGCCAGTCTACCTAATCAGTGAGTTCTAGGTCCAAAGAGAACCTATCTGAAAAATAAGATGGAATGGTGATGGAGAAAGACACACAAAGTGAACTAACATTTACACACACACACACACACACACACACACACACACACAGTCTCTTCTTCCTGGGTGATTTATTTAGTTCTGTCGCGAATTTCTCAGTTTAGACATTTGGATATATTCATTTTATTCTTCGTGTCGTAGCCTAGACTATCGTGATTTATTGTATTGCTCAGCATTGGCCCCTGGGAGCATCTGTGTCCTTTTGACCTGCTCCTCAGCTTTGCGTTTACTTGTTCTGAGTGTGTCTTTTGCTGTGCTTTGAGGAGCAATGGTCCTCTACTCAGGGGAGAGTGCTCTGGCGATGAATGTGGCGTAAGTGGCAAATGCAGGTTGAAATGAGCTGCCGACGTGTGACACACACACAGCGCTCTTAGAAGTGTCTTGCAGGACCTGCTGTTTATGCTTCTCGTCTTGGGGCTGTGGCTCCCTGCATGCTGCTTGTGACGTTAAAATGTCACAGTCCAAGTATGGTTTCTGCTGACTGTGTTGCACAGTGAGATTGCTGTGGTGTCATGTTTGGAGAAAACTCAGTGCTACATTAGAGGCTGCTGTGCATTGCGGGAGGTGCAGCTCTGTAGGGTCTGCTGTGCAGATTCTGGCCTGGGCCAGGTCCAGCATGGCACTGAGCTCAGCTAAAGAGCCAAGAGCAAATACGAAGGCAAAACAAGACCCACACCACAGGCAGGTGTGGGCACAGCTGTCAGCCTCAGGCAAGGGTGGGCACAGCTGCCAAATGTATTTCCTTCAGGTCCTTCGGGGGCTCCTTGGAGAAGAAAAACAGGAAAGCTGGGCAAGATGCGCCCTGAAAGCACAGTAGGCCAACTGGCAGTGTGTGTGCCAGAGGGCAGAGGGTACGGGTGGCCATGTGTAGGCCATTCCTCCTGACTTCAAGGACAAGAGAAACTGACTTAGTGGCCAGGCCAGCTGGACTCTTCCTCCTCTGCTTGGTTTGGGGATGGTTTTTGCAAACGCTTGGTGTCCTTTCCTTTTCCTCCTGGCTCCCAGGCACCAACGTCCTTAGGTGGTTCCACACAGTGATGACCCCACAGTGATGACCTCACAGTGATGACCCCACAGTGATGATCACACAGTGATGACCACACAGTGATGACCCCACAGTGATGATCACACAGTGATGACTACACAGTGATGACCTCACACTGATGACCCCACAGTGACCACACAGTGATGACCCCACAGTGATGATCACACAGTGATGACCCCACAGTGATGACCACACAGTGATGACCCCACAGTGATGACCCCACAGTGACCACACAGTGACGACCCCACAGTGACCACACAGTGATGACCCCACAGTGACCACACAGTGACGACCCCACAGTGTCCACACAGTGATGACCCCACAGTGATGACCCCACAGTGATGATCACACAGTGATGACCCCACAGTGATGACCACACAGTGATGACCCCACAGTGATGACCCTACAGTGACCACATAGTGACAACCACACAGTGACCACACAGTGATGACCCCACAGTGATGACCCAACAGTGATGACCTCACACTGATGACCCCACAGTGATGACCCCACAGTGATGACCTCACACTGATGACCCCACAGTGATGATCACACAGTGATGACCTCACACTGATGACCCCACAGTGATGACCCCACAGTGATGACCCCACACTGATGACCCCACACTGATGACCCCACAGTGATGACCACACAGTGATGACCCCACAGTGATGACCCCACAGTGATGACCACACAGTGATGACCCCACAGTGATGACCACACAGTGATGACCCCACAGTGATGACCCCACAGTGATGACCACACAGTGATGACCACACAGTGATGACCCCGTCCCCCGGCTGGCACCTCCTCTGTGAGCCCAGCCTGCTGTGAGGGAGAAGGAGGGCGTCAGAAGTCTCAGCCAAGAGACGCCAGCCCGAGATGAGCACACGGCAAGCAGTGCTGACAGTCGGTGCTGTGCACAGTGGGCGTGGGGCTCCGTTCAGACCACGGCTGCCCGGCACTGGTTAGGTGTAAAGTGTTTACCCGTGGTTCAGGCTACGAGTTGGACAGCACTAGTGGAACACCCGTTTACAGGCTGCTGGAAGGGAATCTTTCATATAACTGAGGCTGCGTGTGAAGGCGCGGCCTCCGTTCTCATCCGCCGTCCTACACAGATGTAGCATTCTGCAGGTTCCAAGAGCAGCATTCTGCCTCCGGCCTCCCGACACTGATGTGTGATTATGGTTCAGTGAAAGCTAAAACGTTTTTTAAAATTTCATGTGCATTGGCATTTTGCCTGTATGTGTGCATGAGGGTGTTGGTTCTCCAGGAACCGGAGTTGCCAACAGTTGTGAGCTGCCATGAGGTGCTGGGAATTGAACCTGGATCCTGTGGAAGAGCAGCCAGTGCTCCTAACTGCTGAGCCGTCTCCCCAACCCTGAAACTGAAAGCATTGTTATTTCAGTTAGTAGCCAAGTAAATTGATGAGTGTGCGTATTCACTCAAGGGCGTTGTCCAATGTGTGCAGCTCATACAAGCGTGCTGTGTAATCAGATGAAGCAGGATAAAGGGGCAGGAGGCAGATTTTGGAGGGAGATTTCCAGCTGTCCGCCATGAGTCTGTGAGGGCAGGTCAGCGTTCCATGCAACCCCAGATTCCAGAGAGATGCGGACTGTCCATGGTTGCCTGTGCCGTGAGGAAAGGGGTTCTTTCCATCACTAGGAAGTAGGTGCTGAGTTCAGTCCTGCTCCCACTCTCCTGGTAAACATTCTCAGACTCTTGACCTTAATGGTAACGTTCACATAGAACTAAGCAACGGAGAAAGCTCATTTTCTGACTTAGAGCAAGGCAGTGAGGGTGTGGGTCCAAGTCATTGTATCATCTGTTTGTGGTCAGGTTTGGTGCCAGCGGGAGCGAGCGGCAGGTTTGCGCGGGGAAGTCAAATGGAGGTAGCTTTCGGACACGTGTCTGAGAGGGTGGAGTGTTCTGCTGACTGCGGTAGGCCCTGACCTCCTCACCGGGAAGGATGACAGACCAAGCCCAGTGGCTGTTGCGGCCCTGCTTTCTCATCGTCACCCACCGGTGTGACCCAGGGCTCCCACCACGTAGGACAGCCTTTGCTGTTGTTCTACAGGGCTGGCCAAGAGCTTGGCAAGTGGGCTGGGCCGGCTGGCGGTGACCCTGGGACCCCGTCTGCCCATCTAGCACTGGTTAAAGTGAGCACCAAGGCACCTCGTGCGTGGCTCAGGGTACCACACCCTGGTTCTCCTCTGCTTGTGCAAGAAGCAGGTACCAACTGAGCATGTCCAGCCTGTAAACCCTCATTTTAAAGGGCTTCTTTGGACTCCCTTATTTTGACATTTAAATCAAGGAACTGGGCTGTCTGTCCATTCTCACCACTGACCCCTGCCGTCTCCTTTAGTCTGGTTGGGGATGCATGTGCTTTGGCAGCCTCTCTAATGTCTGTGTGCCATTCACCACAGCCTGTCTGGTAGAGCACGCAGTAAGGTGCTATGTATCAACCAAGACAATGCCACGGTGCCGACCTGGTAGAGGAGGGCTCAGAGGAACTCAGGATCTACGGGCAGATACGGGCACTCAGTCACGCCCCCTCCCCCCCCCGTCTCAGTCCTATGAAAAGGTGTACAAGACTTCTTCCATTTTGTCAGTTTTTGCTTTTTTATTACAATGTGAACTATTTTGTAGTGTTTTATATGGTGATTTTTTTTAATATATACACTGTGTTTGGTGAGCTGTAGAAGGTGTCCTGGGACAGAGCCGGAAGCCATGGGAGTGTTTAGTAAGCACCCTGCACACACTGGAGTCATGCCTGTGCAATGCAAATGACACAATTAAAAAGACAGATTCCTTAGGAAAGTGGTGTAGAAAACCAACAAGTGTGAATGGCCATAATGTGTGAGGATGATATTGGAACCAAATGGGGCTGGGTGTGCAAGCATACTCTGTGAGCATGCACGGGAGGGGACAAGGATGTTATCATTTATTCCCCATCGTCACATTACTGTCAGCAGTCAGCCCAAACACATGAATTTATGACTTAGGAGACAGCAGGTCTTGCTTAAGAGCTGCCTGCATCTTCTAAAGTATTAAAGAATACTTTAGTTGAAATAAAAAAATAGCATGATATCATAAAATGTTTGTTATGAATTAGCATTGACTTAGGGGAAAGAAGGAGAACAGAATAAAGCAAAGTGCCCCAGGGGAAGCGAAGCTCAGTTAATCGTGGCCAGTTATACATGTTTATTTCCTGAGAAACCAGACGGTTCCCCGGCATCCATGTCCTCCTCGTGTGCACAGTAAGTGTTAGCATTCGTGGCTGCGTGTCTACGAACTCTCAGCCTGGTGGAGACGTCCTAAGGAGCCTTACAGATGGCAGGTGGCCATTGATTTTTGTTTGTTTACCTCCTAGCGTGGGTTAGGACACTCCCTGTTTTCACATGGGCTCTGGGTGTTGAACCAGGATCCTTATGTGCTGAGAATGCTTGTTGCTGCTTGGGCTTGCGGGATTCAGTGTGGTGTTGCACCATCTCCCTAAACAACCAGCATCTGGAGCTAATTGTAGAGCAAGATGAGAGAGCTGGCCACAGCCCTTGCACGTGACTGTTGGAGAGCTACATTCATGTCTTTGTTCTATCGGTTAAGAAAGGTCAATCTCTGCTGCAGCAATGAGTAGCCCTAAAACACGAGTGGATTAAAAGAGAAAAACGTTTTTCTCACACAGTTCAGATCGGTGTGAGATCACCCGCAGGGAGAGAGTGACACAAAAACCATGCTCTAACCCCTACACACTTGTGCCCACGTTCTGATAGTGCAGTTCAGTCCTGCAGCTGGCAATCCAGAGCTCACTTGTGGCTTGCTGTGGTTGCCATGGTGTTTGCTCTTGCCCGGATTAAGAAGTGCCCATCGGTGGACGAACCTTTGGACGTGTCTGTAAGTTGACCACTGTCACTGATCCGTGAGTCTCCACACATCCGACGGTTCTTGAGTATGTAGTGCAGGAAGGCGTGACAGTAGGTCACAGGAGGCTCCTCTTCCCAGCTTGGTGTTTCCTGGAAACCATCTTTACTGCTCTGTTTGAACGTCGGTCAGAGTGAGGCTCCCCAGCCACCTGCTGGGCCCAGGCCAGATTTAGAAGACTGGATTCACTTTGGTAGTGTAGATCTGTCACTCCTGGGAAGAACTCCTGCCTGGCGGGTGCTGGCAGTGACTGAGGCCTCCTCCCTGCTCTTTACCATCGCAGGGCAGAGGTAAAGCCACGGTCTGTCGAGGTAGGTCAGTGTCAATGATGAAATCCAGGACCACACGCTGGTCCGTGTGAAGCAGTGTCTACCCCTGCATGCCCATGCCGCCGCACACGGCTTTCACATGCAGTTTTCTGTCTCCTCACGTGGCTCCAGGGGGGACCTCAGCATCTACAAAGCAGGCCCTTTACCACCTGCGTCACCCTCCCTGGGTTGTGGTCTTCTCACACAGCTACCTCCTGTTGTGCCACAGCGGCCGCACACTCATGAGGGCTGCAGCGTGGGTGGTGGAGGCCAGGTAACCTCTTCGGGAGGCTCTGCTTGGTGCTCGGAGAGAGTGAGGGGCCAGGTCTCCACTCCACTCCCTCACGCTTACATCCTCAGTCGCGCAGCCACACTTAGATGGAACACGCAAAGAGCGAGGCCCCAAGCTGCCCGGTGCCCGGCACTCAGCTGCTGAAGTGTGGTTCCTGAGACTCACCATTGCTTTAGACCTTGGGCCCCTCGAGGCAGTGGAGACTGTGTTCCGGCCACGGTTAATCCTCTAAACTGTGGGTCTCGAGCTTTTGGTCTCAGGATCATTTTATGTCCCTAAAAGTCAGAGGTGCAGAGCACAGTTGTTTGTGTCAGTTGTGTCTACTGACACTCCCAGAATGAGATAGGGAGTGAGAAAATTTGAAATACCTGCTTACAAATTCACTTATGAATGACAGGGATACAGCTCCGTGGTCACACAAGCAGTATGTTTGTTAAGGAAAGCAGCTGGACTTAGTAAGAGAGAAAGGTGTGTTGGTTACCTGTGTGACAAACCTCTTCAGTGCTCAGCCTGAAGTGCCAGGGGGGGTTCCCATGTGTTTACACGGCTTCCCTGCTCTGTCTTGCTCTGAGGCAATTCGCAGCCTCTGGCGAATGTCCTGAACAGCTGTGAGAATGTGGGACAGGGGAGGCAAACGCTGTTTCATGTGTCAGAAAGCAGCTTTGCATGTCACAGCCCCTAAAGGGCCCTAGGACCCCCCTGGGTGTTCCTGGGTCGTGCCTGGGTAGCTGCAGCCTGGCCCTAGGGTTTTGTGTGGAGACTCCAGCACTGACCAAGGAGACATTCTCATCCTCCTGGACCAGCTGTCATGGCTAGACTGTGTCTCCACACTAACATGTCCTGACCCCCAGTACCACAGAATATGGCATTCTTGATAAAGCCTTTACAGAGGTCATCAAGTTCAAACAGGCTCTTTAGGGTTAGGCTCTGTTTCGCTGAGAGAGAGGTCCTAATAAAAAGGCCAATTAGACACAGACACGGGAGCGTTCGGAGGGAAGAAAAGTGAAGAGGCAGGAAGAAAACGGCTGCACGACCAGAGTGGTCCGTTCCCAGGCCGAGGAGAGGGGCATGAGCAACCAGTCTGGATGACACCCTGGCCTCCCACTTCAGCCTCCAGAGTTTTGAGGTGAGGAGTATGTCTCTCCCATTACCCAGGAGTGACGTTGTGTGTGTTGGCACCAGATAAACACGCCCACACCGCCCAGCATTGAAACTGGGTTCAAAGGAGCCTGTGAGACCCAGGCTGGCAACTTGGAGAAATCTCGAGAGCAGAAGAGGAGCTGCCTTTCCTTGGCGAGGGGCAGCCAGACGCGCTGAGATGCTCTGAGAATGAGAATTCTCCAGAGGCTGGCCGGCGCTGAACAGTTACAAGAGCCCCTTCCTCAGACATGGTTACTCTTTCGTTTAAACAGGAAATAGCTGGTGATTTGCACGGTTGCTCAAGCCCAGAGACCATGTTCGCGTGTGTGCACACGAGAGCAGCGGGGGTCTCCAGGCCTGACTCTTACCTTCCCCCGCCACGCCGCACAGCTGGCGATGATGCGCGGCCGGGGATTCCCCAGTCTGGGTAGTCCTTTCTGTCGTCATGGCTCATGGCCGCTGGCTGCTTTTCTTCAGGGAACGGGTGAGGGTAGCCTCCATGAGGCGGGTCATCTTCATGAGGAGGCGGGTCGTGTAAGCCCTTGAAAAGTAGCCACAGGCCATCTGGATGAAAGTTCCCGAAGGTTCTGTGCAGAGGGCCAGATGGAGGACCCTGGAACATGTGGGCCAGGGCGGCAGCATTTTATTAGGCTTTTGGTGTGCACACACATGGCCGACACAGCACGCATGCTCCGACCGGACTGCGTTTGAAAATAATAAAACTTAAAAGATAGAATTTTCTGTGTGGAGCGTCCTTATGAGGTGGAGGACATCAATCAGTCTCAAGGAGGGAGATGGTTTGTGGCTTTTTGCCAAGGCAGCCAGAGGGCTGCCGTCCTGCCCCCCAGCACTCTTCCGAACCTGGGCTTACTGCAGCTGCTCCCTGCCGTAGCTCACTCACCTGCACATCCTGGGCCCCGAGCTTCCTCTGCTCTTCCTCCTCAAGCTCCCACCCCCTTCCCAGTGCTAGCCGCTGGCTTGCTCAGCTCTGTCGGGGGCTGCAGCTCTGGTCCCTCCCCGTGTGCTCAGGCCTTGCCTGCAGCTTCTGCTGTGAAGGCTGTGTGTGGGCAGCACCCCCCCCCCCCACCTGAGGCACCTCTGCCCTTTATTCTTCCCAGTTCTCGCCCACGAGATGTGGGTTTGATCTCCGTGACCTGGGAGCTCTGGGGTGGGATTCTGAATACCCACTGAGGTCTGAGGTGCCGCTTCTTGCTCAAGAACAAAACGAGGTTTTAATTCTCTCTGTAAATCATTTGCCGAGTGAGGAGAGGTCGGGGTGGTAGATAACTGGCCTCGCCGAGAAGCGTCTAGAGGCTTCTAGAGCGTGAAAGTTTAGTGCACACTTGCTGAACTTATAAGTAAATGTTGTTTTGAGGATAACATGTAAGTAGAGATGGCTTTCTGGGCGAACTCTTGACAGTTCTGAGTGAAGTGATTTTGACCCCAGCCCATCTGTTGCGTGCAGAGTGATGGGTCCTGAAGCTGACAGGGGTTATCAGGGGAGCAGATGGAAGCTGCTCTGTCTTGTGGGAAGCTGGGGTCCTGTGGATCTTTAGAGGACGCCCCGGTGTGCTCACCCTCTCCTGTTCTGAAGAATATAGTCAAGTAGCAGTGGTGTGGAAAATGGTGACAGGAGGAAAGCTTGCATCTGAAGACGGCCCCAGGCAGGGCGCTCCCTTCTCCAGGACCATCCCCGTTCCTCAGCAGTTGCATCCATGGGGATTTGGGTCACCCAGGGACGGGAACCAGGTAAAACCCAGAGTCAGGAAAACCCCATCGTGCAAGTGCTCTTCCTCCAGAATAGTCTGCCCTCGGCATTAAGCTGGCTGTGGTGGGCTGAGAGCATGGGGGAGGGGAGGGAGAGGCCACAGGGTGTATGCACAGAGGGTGGCTTGAGGAAGTGGTGCTCGCTGAGGGACGTGTTCCAGGACAGTGCTGCAGTATAAAGAAGCAGGAGAGGAAGAGTAGGAGAGAGGAGGACAGAAAAGGATGCCATGGAGGCCTTGGGGAGCAGCCAGACTAGCTGGCTGTGTTACGCAGCTGATGAAGGACCAGCAGGGCACGTAGACCTGATGGTGCTGGCCACAGCTCACCGCTCATCTTGGCGGAACAGGGGCAGAACCAGACTGCCCAATTAGGGGAGACTGTGGGGGCTGAAGAGAACTCCTTAAGCACAGACGCCCCTGGTTGTCTGAGGATGGTAGTGGTTTGAGACCTTTTTTGGGTACCAACACCAAGGTGCCAATGCCCCGTGGGTGAAATGGCTCATGGTGTGCCTAGACCTGAGCACAGCTTCCTGTAGTCAGCTCTTTGCCATTTGTAAGATGGCATGTGTGAGTCCTCCTCATACTGTACTGTTTAGGGGTGAGAGCCAAGGCAGCAAGGCTGCACATTTTCACTGAGACTGTGTGCCGTTCAGTACGTGCTGCTGGTTGACACTGTTGGTAATGGACCTGGCTGAGGGCATGTCCCTGTAAGGCTAGGTGCTGTCCACCCCTGATACTCACACTGGCTTGAAAGCAAACCTGGATGTTGGGAGACCCTGGCCTGAGGAAGGGAAGGCTGGCTCTCAGGTGGACCCTGCATGTTCCCCGGATGAGCGCAGCTCGGGAAAACGCTGTGGATGGGCAGGGTGAGTGCTGTGCGGTTGTGGGGTGCTGGTGCAGGGTTATGTTTGTTGTGCCGGGGCCTGTGGCAGCCTGCCCGTGTAGGCACGCATGCAGGACCGTGGAAAGTTCAGTGTTGATGCTGGGCCAACCTCCTTGTCTTCTTGAGCTCAGAAGCTCAGCTGTTAGGAGCTGACAGGAGCCTGAGGTTTCCCGACTTACACCTTTAAATTCCTCTCCATCACTCTCCAGTGTGCCTTTGATCATAAGAGGAGACAGGTCAAGCTGGCTACGCTGAGGGAAGGGAAAGGTGGCTTCTCTTCCCTCCCCGGGAGGCTGCTCTTCTGTCCTCATGAGGCTGGTTGTGCGTGTGTGATGGATGGGCAACTCCAAAAGCCCTCTCTACTCAAAGGGGAAGTGGCCTCACAGGCCTCGGGCACCACCCCCCATCACCCATGCCCACCTCCACCAGCAGGTAAATTACGAGGCTCAGGATCTGTGTGGGGCTCACAGCAGCTATGTACCCCAAAACTTGCTGTTTATCCAACAACAGTGGTGAATAGGTAGGGGCGTCCGTGACATCCCCACAGGAAGTGAGGTACCCAGCGACCCTGAGTCTCCTATGGAGGCTGCACTGAGAGAGCAGGCCTCCTGACTGTATGGGGCAGCGTGGTCTGCATGTAGATGGAGTCTCTCAAAGGACGTTTATTTACCAAGGGGCTGAAGCCAGAGGCCTGGAGTGTGAGCGATGTATGAGTGGTTAGGATTTATAATCTGCCTGTGTGGGCACTGATGTCAGTGCTCCAGTCTCGCTGGCAACCTCCTTGGTTGGGGGACATTAAAAGCACAACACCAGCGGGGTGAACCCTGTGCCTCAGACTACGTCATGGGAAAAGAACGAGCCTAGCCCGCAGCCTGCATGTCTGCACAAAGGCTTTGACACACTGGCTGCTGGGTCCCCTTCCTGTGTAGCAACCCAGGGAGATTTATGTCCTGGAAAATCTTCTGCAAAGCACAGGCCCGGCCTGGCCCCAGGGAAGCAGGGACAGTGCTCACCCAGAGGAAATGCCGGCCTGGTGGGAGCAACCTCCACAGTGGGATCAGTGCTGCGTCATGGCGGGTGTGAGTCCAAAGAGAAGGCCACACTGTGTCTGCCTTCCATAGTGTGTGGCCTGCAGTTTTTACAGGAGAGGGGTAAAGAGAGGAGACCTTGGAACCCCACGAAAACAGTAGCAGCTCCACCTGAGGCTCTTCTGCCTGTACCCTGCATGACCTTTCATCAGAAGCACCTTCATCACTAATGGTGAACCTTACATGAAGAGCAGCTAGAATTTGCACAGGGTCAGCAGGGTCACGCCCACACTTGAAGACAGAGATAGGTCCAGGGCACTTATGAAATTAAGCAAACGTGTGTGTTATATAGCATGCATGTGCACATGCATGTGTGTGTGTGTGTGTGTGTGTGTGTGCAGCCATGTGTGTGCACAGACATGGGTGTGCCAGCTGCTTCCCTGTGCGTGCGTGGAGACGGGGTCAGTGTTGGTATCCTCCTCACTCTTCTCCATATTTTGAGACGTGCATTTCACAAAGCAAAGTCACCACTGCAGCTAGACTGGTCAGCCAATGAGCTCCTGGGCTCCCGTGTTCACGGCTGCAAGGGGTGTGCTGTGTGCAGCACGGCGCTCAGCCTCCGTGTGAGCGCTGCGATGGCGCCCAGGGCCTCTTTCTACGCAGCAAGCACTTCGCCCAGTGGGCTCTCTCCACAGCCTTGGAGCTATTGGCACCGAGATGCCCGTAAAGACACAGGCGATTGCACAGAGGGACCTGGACTTCTAGCCCAAGTCTGTGGAACCTTTTTAACTACTTCATCCGCAGTAAGTGTCCATCTCCACCCCATATCTGCGTAGACCGGAGACCTTGCCTCTTGCGCGGGGCAGGGAGCGAATGTTGGCAGATAGTCAGTCAGGTCTTACCCGAGACAGGGCCATAGCAAATGTTAGGGCACCAGGCCCTCACTGAGAAGACCAGAGAGTTGAAGCCCAGGGCATGAGGGACACCACATCTCTACCCAGGGCCCTGTGCTCCTGCCTGTTCCTGACCTGACCCTCCGGACACCTGCATGTCAGATCCACTGTGACCTCCATTTCAGGAAACAGTGTCCATTCTTTAAAACTTCAAGGCTGTTGTAGAGCCTTCCTCTTATGGAAAATTTTAGGCTGGCTGTTTGAAGGCATGAGATAGATACCCGGTGGACGTTTGCTGAGCTGGAGACAGAAGTGTGGGAGAAGGCCAGGACATCTGCTGCTTCCATCTCCCTCCTGCCAGGGCTCTCCATTGTGCCAGAATTTTCTCATGAATAAAATTCTTGGAATTCTGTGGAAAACAATGAATCCATGTGTCAGAGATTCATGGAGGAGACCCATTCCAGATGTGTAATGTGCTGTATTTTTAGCACATGTGGTTTCTGTGGAGGCCAAGCTCATAGGACTGCCTGGCTTTTATGGACTCCCCTTGAAGGCCAGAGGCATGCTGGGCTATCCCCACTTCAGGGAACAGGGGCCCAGGAGGCATCCTGCTGGCGGGGGACATTTTTACACCTTTGTAATCTCGTTCCTCTGACTCTACAGAGACCAGGGCGGGGTGGAGATCACGAAGTTCTTCCCAGGCCAGCGTAGAACACTCCTGTACGGTTTGGGGAAAGTTACAGGGCATGCTGTGGGGAGACAGCTCCGAGGTGACAGTGTTTCCCTTCAAGCAAAAATGTGGACTTTGAATCCCCAGCTCCCACACGGAGAGCAGGGCCTGGCTGCATATGCCTGTAACTCCAGCCCTGAGGGACAGGCCAAGACCGTCTCAAGGACACTGATATTCTGCCCTGGCCTCTGCATCATGCACAGGGCACACGCACTCACACACTCACACACTCATGCGTATGGAACACACATGTACTAGCGTGTGTGAGCATCACATGTGTGTGAGGCATCATGAGCCATTCTTGGGACTCTGAGAGGGTTCGGCTGCATATGGTGTGCTAATGGGGATGTCTCGTTCTGTTTTCTCACTCCTGGTCGGGGGAATCAGCCCTCAGCTGAACCACTGAGCCACACCCCTGGCTTGTTCTAGAGAGGACCATAGACAGGCCCTGAGCTCCCCAGCCTCCCTTTCTAGTGGTCAGAGCGTCCATTGAATCTGTTATCATTGTGGAAACCCACGGGAGAGGGGCTAGTGAGTGAACAAGCTAGCCCACACGGAGCCCGGGAAACCTGTGTGCACATAGAACAGAGACCCGGCTTCCACCTTACACAGAAGGTTCAGTGCGTCCTGAGGAGAGTGAGTAAGCGTGCGCTGGGGTGAGTAACCTTCCCTGCCCAGCTTATTAGAATAATACGTCTAGAGATGGATGGTTTTGCTTCCCGCTGTGTGAGGACATTGTCAGGAACGTCAGCGTTCTCAAACACGGTGATAATTTGCATATGTTCAGGCTTATAAAACGTGAACGTGGAGAAACTCACTGACCTGCTGGGTAGCTGTGATCTGCACGACCTCCGCAGCTGAAGAATTGGGACCAGAAAAGACAAAGCTGAGCGAGGTGAATTTGAGTGTGCTAGCGGCTTCCTGGAGGACGCAGTTATAACAGGGTTCTGACTAAGACTTTCCCAGACTGCAGTTTGAACCAACCTGGAGCAAACTCAAACATGGAGCAGGAAGGACCTGAGAACTGGCAGGGAGGGGGACAGACCCGCTGTGAACTGGGGTGTTCCTCCAGCACCCCAGGACTGGGACGTCTCTGCCCTTTAGTACTGCTCCAGATTTCTCCCACGTTTAGCTGTTTAAAACGAAAAACAGAAGAAACCAAGTAATTTTGTCTGGGGTTGGCCCTGTCACTGGTAGAGTGCCTGCCTGGTGGGCAGGGGGCCCTGGGGGGTGGGGGGACACGGTCAGTGGTGCCATACCCTGCACATGCAGTGTGAAGGGGACTTGATGGGTTTGAAGCAGATGCAGAGACTCACGGCCAAACTTCCGGCAGAGCGCAGGGAGTCTCGTGGAGGAAGAGGGGTGGGATAGAGGGACATGGAGGGGACAAGAGCCCCACAAGGAGACCAACAAAGCTAAAAGATCTGAGCCCGGATGTCCTGCAGAGACCGATGCACCAACGGAGAACCATGCATGGAGAGGACCTGGACCCCTGCTCAGATGTGGCCGATTGGCAGCTCAGTCTCCAGGTGGATCTCTGAGCAAGGGGAGCAGGGGCTGCCTCTGTCATGAACGCAGTTGACTGCTCTCTGATCACTCTCCCCTGATGATGCAGCCTTGCCAGGCCGTGGAGAAAGAGGATCCAGGCGGTCCTGATGAGATTTAACAAGCTATGGGCAGATGGCAATAGTGGAGAACTCCCCCTTTCAGTGATCTAGGGGAAGGGGAAGAGGGAGGGAGGGTGGGACTGGGGGAGCTGAGGGAGGGAGCTTCAGTTGGGATATATAATGAATAAACTGTGAAGAAAAAGTAAAAATTAAAAAAAAAGAGCACGTGGCGCTAAGGAGAAGCAAGGAGGAGAGGCACGGGGGGCAGATCTGGTGAAAACAGATCACTTGCATGTGTGAAACTCGGGTAGCAGTGAGAGGATGGTCATGCTGACCCCCCCCCCATACACACACTCCTAACACCTGAGACACATTAGCAGGGGGATTCCCGTGTCATCCTCTCTCTGCTGTAAAGTCTGTCAGGACTGCAGGAGACCCTGTTTCCAAACAAAGCAGGAACGAACAGACACCATCTTTTCATCTACGGGAGCTGCTAGAAACCAGATAAAGGAGAGACTCCTCTATGACTAGGCTCTGGCCTGCTGGTGGTGATTAGAAAGACAAGACAAGAATCGGCTGGGAAGGGTCCGAGGGCGTGCTGCACAAGGCATCATGGCGGCCCCGCACACAGACAGAGCTGGTGCAGGGCCCAGTTCTTCACACTCGCTCTGTCTAATGTTCCCATGCAGGGAGGAAAGGGGAAGAACTTACTGGCGTAAAATAAAAACATTGGTTTATTAATAGAGGGTGATTTGTTTCGTCGTTTTGTTTTGCCTTTGGAGTTTTCATTGCATGTGTGTTGTGTGTATACGGTGTTGCTCAGCATACCCCAGACCCTTCGCTCACCCCTCCCAGTAGGCCCCATACATACATGGTTTTACATACGTTGTAAAATCTCGGACTACCGCTGAGAGAACGCTCCCAAGGTGTTGTCTTTCTTGCACTGGCTCAGTTGATCGTCATCAAGCGTATTCATCTTCCCACGGATGTGACTGCTTTCTTCTGTGTAGTCCTTTGAATCAATCTTGTTTTTAACTGATCTGTAAGACCCAGAACTTGTGCAGGATAATTCGGTCCCGTGTGACATTTCCATACCTGTGCGCGTTGGGTGACCAGAGTAAGTGTGTGTGGGCCCTCTGCCCTCACCCTTCCGGGACTAAGTGACCTCTGCTAAGCTGCTGTCCCTGGCTCCTTCAGCCCCTGGGTATCCGAGGACATCCCTAGGCCAGCAGGCGAGCAAAGAGGAAAAGGCCTTTAACACTGTATTGGTTGGTTTCTAATTTCCCAGGATACACTGGACAAATGCTTTAGAACCCCCTGACAGCATGGCTCTAGCCAGTTCCCTAGCTTGGTTAGATGGTTAATGGGGGGATAGCTAGTGAGCAATACCAGGGAGATGTTTTGATTCTAGGAGCGTGTGTGGGCGTGCACGTGCGTGTGCGTGCGCGTGTGTGCATGTGTTTCTATAGCAGTCCTGGGTCTCATTCTCTTAGCACTGGGCCAGTATTACAAGTTGTAAATTGTTGGATACTGAAGCAGCACCATATTGGAGAAAAACTCTGTTTAAGTGGATTTAGCTTTGCCTACACACATCTTCCTTTGATGTTAATCCATGTGACATATATACATATACATATATATGGATTAAAATAGCAATGTGTTAAATTAGAAAAACGTGAACAGAAAGCAGGATGCTGTGCTCACCATGTGATGCTCAAGTTTCTCCTCTGAAGACTCGAGAAGGGAAGAAGCCCTTACTATCGGGGGAACAGGAGGATCTCGCCAAGCCTCACTGGCGCCTTCCATCTTACAGAGTTTGGCTTTCACGGCAGTTATAGTTACATGATTCATTGGAAGGCCAGGATTCACTGCATGTGAAGTGCAGAAACTGGAGAGGGGCTGGGGTGGGGTGGGAGACAGCACAGCCCACTCGGTGTTTGCTTCCTCCAGGAGGCCTGATAGCAGTCCTCAGAACCCGCAGGAAAGAGGCGAGGCTGGTGAGAGCTTTCTCCCGGGGCTGGCGGGCGGAGGCTGGCGGGCGGAGGCTGGCAGGTCCTGTGTCAGCTTAGCCTAATTGACGAGTTCCAGGCCAGTGAGACCCTAGCTTAAACGAAAAAAAAAAAAAAGTCTGCCAAGCTAAGGACCTGAACAGTATCACCTGAGTGGACCTGTGGCCTCCATATGCACACACATATATGTGCGTGCATACACACGTGCACACGGGAGCATGCACATGGGAAATGAGCACGCACACTGAAAATGACGTTCTCCACAGGCTTGGAGTCCTGATGTCTCCACGTGTGTTGCCCGTTTGGTTTCCGTTGCTGCCCCCGTAGATACAATGAGGGTTTTTCCAGGAGCATCTCCTGTGTGCTGTGCCTTGGAAAGAAGAGGTGAACCACGGCTGTTTGCAGCGTCCGTCGGTGCACTGACACCCTTAATGCTCTTCCCAGCACTGGCTCCAGTGCGAGCAGAGATGCTGTCCCCACCAGCCCTCATTCTCTTGTGCGTTACATGGCCCAACACGTGCCCGTTCTTCGGATCTGAGTAATCAAATTACCTGAGGAAGGAGTCCCTGTCCCAGGGACTCACACAGAGCAGAGAGAACTGAGTCCTGCAAGTGATACTCCAACCGCCACACTCATTGCGTGTGGGAACACACGTCACCCACAAATAAGTAAATGGACTTAAAATAGTTTAAGACAGGGCACCTTACGTGTGATGGCAGTGAGAAGCTGGTGCCCGGCCCTGGGGTGTGCCCCCCGCCCCGAGGACACACAGGCCGTGTTCACCATCCGTGGATTCCGTGTCATGTCTGTTCCTGAAACCTCGGCTCTGTGGGAAAGAACAGTAACTGAGCTCGGGGACTACTGTGAAACTGAGTGATTCCGTCCCGTAACTCACAGATGACCGTGATTAAAGACAGCCTTACTGTTATTTCACGCTCCACCTGAGCAGAAGCCTCGATGGCTGACTCTCTGAAAGGGCCACTCACGCTGAGACACAGCTGGCTTCGAGCTGGCACGTGCAGGTGGCGTAACTCCAAACCCAGAGTCAGAGGCATGCACGGTGTCCTGTTCTTGTCCTTGGTGGCTTGGTGTTTGTGAGCATGGTAATAATAGTATTTCTGTGGCGGGGCTAGAAGGAGGTTGCTGGCTGGTGTGAGGAGAGCGTAAGGAACAGAGTTGCGTTGGAGTGTGGTGGGAGGCCAGCTGGACGGGCACTGTCGGTTAGGTGGACAGCTCCCCTTGACAAGAGGCCTTAACCGGCACACCCCGATCTCCATTAGCCCAGGGCACACCAAGGCTGGCTCCTGAACCTGCTTCCCCAGGGCCAACAGCAGGACGTATTCCTTGTTTTCAAAGAGCATGGATGGTCGTTCTCCCTCACACTCGTGTGGCAGAGAGCTGCTCGCTCTGTGAGATTTTTTGCTGTCAGCACCTCACCACCCCGGATCTTCAGGAAAGTATGATGGAATCTCTCCTTCAACAGTGGGGTGCTCTCATGGACCCTGCTGTCACAGACCGGAAACAAGTTTGGGCTGAGACCCTGACTTTCTGGCTGTCAGTGAAATGAGCCTAAGAGAACAGTCATTTGTTACAGAAAAGCATCAGGTTCCTGAAAGGTGTGTGTGTGTGTGTGTGTGTGTGTGTGTCTGTCTGTCTGTCTGTCTGTCTGTCTGTCTGTCTCTGTCTCTCTCAGTGTGTGTTTGTGTGTCTATCTCTGTTTCTCGCTGTGTGTGTGTATGTGTGTGTGTGGTGTGTGGATGTGTGTCTGGCTCTGACTCTGTCTCTAGGTCTCTTAGTGTGTGTGTGTGTCTGTCTGTCTCTGTCTCTTAATGTGTGTGTGTCTGTCTGTCTCTGTTTCTTAGTATGTGTGTGTGTGTTTGTGTGTGGTGTGTGAGTGGGTGTGTGTCTCTGTCTTTCAGTGTGTGTGTGTGTCTCTATTTCTTGGTGTGTGTGTGTGTGTGTGTGTGGTGTGAGTGGATGTGTGTCTTTGTGTGTGTGTCTGTCTCTGTCTCTCAGTGTGTGTGTGTGTGTGTGTCTATCTGTCTGTCTGTCTCTCAGTGTGTGTGTTTGTGTGTGTCTGTCTCTCAGTGTGTGTGTTTGTGTGTGTGTGTCTCTCTCTCAGTGTGTGTGTGTATGTGTGTCTCTGTCTCTCAGTGTGTGTGTCTGTCTTTGTCTCGCGGTGTGTGTATGTGTGTGTTTGTGTGTGGTGTGTGGGTGTGTGTGTGTCTCTGTCTCTCAGTGTGTGTGTCTGTCTCTGTCTCTTGGTGTGTGTATGTGTTTGTGTGTTTGTGTGTGGTGTGTGGGTGTGTGTGTGTCTTTGTCTCTCAGTGTGTGTCTGTGTGTGGTGTGTGGGTGTGTGTCCTGTGGAGGCGAGAGGTCGGTATAAGGTCTTCTCTGGTTGCTTCACTGGCAGGATGCCCCAGGATCCACAGGCCCAGTACATCTGGCTGTTTTCACGGGTTTGGAGGATCCAGAGGCAGACATCCATGTCTGCATGGCTTTACACAGCCACCCTCTCCCCACATCTCCCCAAGGACTTCCATTGGAAATGTCAGTAAACATGAGAAGTGTAAAGGTTTCATTTTTGTTTGTTTTTAGTGGAACTATTTTGGAAGATTTTTAGCATCCAAACTCAACATATGCACTCATTTTGATACTGTAGTATAAAATACAGTCCAGCCAATCCTTCCGTTCTGAACTGTTCCTGACTGTTATCCCGGGATCAGGGCTGAGATGAAGAGGGTCCCGTTAGTGTCAGCACTCAGCTGAGGTGGTAAACACGGTGTGTGGACACGCAGCACCTTTTTTTCTGGGGGCAGTGTGGCTAGAGTTTATGTGCTTCGTGTAAGGTCATACAGTGGCCTTGGGAGGCAGCCACAGCCACAGCAGACTACCCCGACTTTCCTGGAGTGGCAACACACACACCCACACACACTGGCACACACTGACACACACTGGTCTGAAGAGCGGGCCTTTTTATAGCCGTGCAGAGGCGGGAATATTGAATTATTGGGCCGCATTCCCGCCAGGTTTTGACTGGTTTTGGATTTGCAGCTAAGAAGCCTCCTCAGACTCTGCCAAGCCCCGAGGCTGAGGTGGTGGAGGATCGCTGTCCCCATGTTGTCTGCGGCTCTGTGTCAGGCTTCTGGGTGGGTGGGGTGGCAGGGTGGCAGGGTGGCAGGGTGGCGGGCAAGATGGCCACTGAGAGGAGGCAGCCGGGGAGCAGGAGCAGGGACGCCAAAGGCCAAGGTCAGAGATTCTCCCCAGGGCCTGGGGTCTGTGCTCCCAGGCCTGGCTCAGCACTCCTGTGTGTGTGTGTGTGTGTGTGTGTGTGTGTGTGTGTGTGTGTGTATGTGTGTGTGTGTATGTGTGTGTGTGTGTGTGTTGCTTGTGTGTGTATGTGTGTGTGTGTGTGTGTGTATGTGTGTGTGTGTATGTGTGTGTGTGTGTGTGTTGCTTGTGTGTGTATGTGTGTGTGTGTGTGTGTGTGTGTGTTGCTTGTGTGTGTGTGTGTGTGTTGCTTGTGTGTGTGTGTGCATGTGTGCGAGTGTGTATGCGTGTGTGTAGCACATGGAGGTCAGAGGTGTCTGTCCCTGTAGCTCAGCTCTCTCCACCCTTTGAAGCCTGGGCCTGGCAGGCAGGCGGAGAAGCCGGTGGCTGCGTGTGACCAGTCTGCCCTGAAAGGGAATGTGGAAGCCCGAGTGTGCGGTTGAACTGGGAACGGAGTCGTGTTTGGGTGTGTGGTCGCCTTTTCTGGTAGCAGTGCCGCTCCTTCACAGCTCCTCCTTGGCTTCATCTCCCTGTTGGGTGTGTGTCTGCACGTGCGTGTGTGTTACATTGTATTGCGTACAAATGATGTGTGTTGTAGAGTGTAAGTGTGTGTGTGTTACTTGGGGTCACCTTTGGACCTCTGTGTAGAATGAAGTCTGAACTTTACCACTTGCAGCGCTTGCCCGGGGCTTCAGGGTCCCTCCTCTGGCGACCTGAGCGATGGCTGGGTGGAGCCTTCCTCGTTCCCCACAGCTCTGACTGGGGAGTGTTGTGGGGCGGGAACAGACGTGTGCCCTCCTTCCCGACAGGCTGTCCCCACTTAAATCGATCTCAGTTAACTTTGATTTCTTTCTTCAGAAAACCATGTGTTGAAATTACACTTTGCCAGATGTGAGATTTTCTCCCCGAGCTCGTGTGCGCGTGCACACACAGGCCCCATTTTAGCTGGGATGTTTCTGTCCTCCCCGCCAGTCCGGCACGCGTGCCCTCCTGTTTGCAGGAGTATCTTACTAACATTTGTGGGTCACTGTTTCTGTCGCTGTTGACGCTCGTGTGTAAGCTTGCGCCGCCACTCCCTCGGTGTAACCTGTTTTTGCCAGTTTCTGCTGGAAATCATGCCTGTGTCCATGTGCCTTCCCATCGGTGGGCAGACACTAGGTGTCGATGTGAACACGTTTCCCAGCAGGACTAGGAGTCGGGGCACAGGTATGACCACACACGTGTGCGCCCTCCCAGGACCCCTGGCTTGCCCGGACCAGCTCATGCACACTTAGCTCGGCCCTGGACCCTGAGGACGGCTTCTGTGTCCCTCCTCCCTCCTTCCCGCTGTTTAACTGAAATCCCCAGGCTGAGGGCCGGTCGCATGGCCACAGCGAGGCTCCTAGAAACAGCGAGCCGCAGGCTCCGCTTCCAGCACCCGTGAGAAACCCGGGCACGGTGGTGTGCCTGCGAGCCCTGCAATCGGGCAGGAGCATGCCAGGCTGCACACTCGGGGGGGTCAAGCTGACCGTGCGCTCTGGGTTCAGGGGCCTCAAAATGTCAACAGCTTAGTGAGCTAGCGTCAGCAACCTGCGGCCTCTACACGGGTATGCACAGGTGTGAGTGTAAGTGCGCACACATATGACTGCACACCCACACGGGTGCACACACACACACACACACACACGCACACACACACACGAGTGCTCTCTGGCCTTCTCATCAGTTGATAACTGTGCCTTGCAGGCCTCCTGCACATTGGCTCTCACTGAGGACTCATCACTGGCTTACGCACAGAAAAGTGTCCCCATTGGGACGATTCTCTTTTTTCTTTTCACAGAACAGTGAAAATATCAGAGAACAGGGCAAGCTCTGTCCTGGTGTCTGGAGGCATCTGGGTAATTCACAGGTTTTTTGTTTTTTTTTTTTTGCTTCATTTATCATCCAGATGTTCACCATCATGGAAGCGTTTGAAACATTTCTGGCTAACAGTGTGGTGTGGGAAGAGCTGCATCTTTGTCTGGCTCCCTTTGGCCGAGGCACCCCTGTCCGCTCTTCCGAGGACCAGGACCTCGGGGTCTCCCAGAGCACGAGGGTCCCCCACAGGCCGAGGTGTTGGTCTTCCCGGCCCCGTCTCTCATCTCTGTGACCCTTCCTCGCCCTGTCTGCTTGAATTACAGATTGCATTTGTCAAGTAATGACACATGCAATTGGATGTCTTCTAAGACCTTTGAAATTCAACTTCCCCGAGTTGAGATTAAAGTGGGCGCTGTCTGGCCAGAGCAGAGCAGGCCTGGGCGCTAGAGCCCCGCAGGTGAGTGGCTCAAGGCCGCTCCAGCCGCCACCGCTCGCAGGAAACAAAGCTACTTTTGTTTTCTCCTTTCTCGCGGAGAACAGGAGGCCAGCCTTTGCAGCCCTGTCATGTCTGCCCCTAAGTGTAGGAAGTGACCCTGAGACACGGCTGGGATGTCCTGACTCCGTTTCTTTCCCTTCCAGGAGGCCTTATCAGTTGTGAGCGAGGACCAGTCCCTATTTGAGTGTGCCTACGGAGCGCCACACCTGGCGAAGACGGAGATGACCGCGTCCTCTTCCAGTGACTATGGCCAGACGTCCAAGATGAGTCCCCGGGCCCCTCAGCAGGACTGGCTGTCCCAGCCCCCCGCCAGGGTCACCATCAAGATGGAGTGCAACCCCGGCCAGGTGAACGGCTCCAGGTAAGCAGAGCTGGCCGCCCCGACCTCCGTTCTTCTTCCTGTCTGCTGAGTCCTGTGTCTTCTTCACTCTGCCCCGGGGACTCTTGAGGGCGAGGCTGCTGGCTGGTGACTCGAGGTGCTTCTGGGGAACGTACTCCCCAGTGGTTTGGGCTGAGGACAGAGGCTGCGAAACCAGTAGAGTGTTTACCCGGAACCTTTGAAGACTCTCGGCTCAGTTCTTTTTCCCAGGTGTGAGGGGAGCGCGCTCACACATGGCGGAGTTCACTTCTGTCTTATGTTCGCTGCTATCTGACATTTCTGTGGAGACACAGTGTTAGCTAGTGGCCAGGCAGGGCAGCGCCCCAGCCACCTGAGTTTACATGGGTCCTTGCCTGTGTGTGCGGCCTCAGCTTAAGCGCTGTAGCTGATGTTTCTTGAGTTTGCCATGGGAGTGTGGCTGGCACTTGGCGTGGTCGCCATGTCTAGCAATCCAAAGCCTCTCATTCCACAGGAGCTTGAACAGTAGCACAGGGGCTAGGGGGACTGCTCGGCAGTTGAAGCGTTGGCCATATGAGCACAAGAACCTGAGCTGGGATCCCCTGCATGCACTTAAAGGCAGGGAGTGTAACGTGTGTCTGCAACAAGATGGAGACGGACACCTGGTTGCTCGTGGGCCAGCAACAGCTTTGTCAGCAAAAACTGACACCAGCAGTGTTAGGCTGCCTCAGACAGCAGTGGAAGTGAAGACTGACGTTAAGTTTGTCCTCAGACTTCCTTAGTGTAAACTGTGCCATAGCACCATGAGAGGGAGAGGGAGAGAGGGGTGGGAGAGGGAGAGAGAGGGAGAGAGAGGGAGGGAGAGGGAGGAAGAGGGAGGGAGAGGGAGGGAGAGGGAGGGAGAGGGAGGGAGAGGGAGGGAGAGGTGGGTAGGTCTAATTTCCATTATACTATCCCATATATACCCAGGGGAATGAATGTAAAACCCAGAGAAAAAGACAGGATTAATTCTCCTAAATGAGCTACAAACTCGTTTATATACCAGATCCTAAGAACGGTTCCCAGTGTTTTGGGCTTCCTGAATACAAAGGCCCTTTATACCCAGTAGGACATTGATCCCCTGATCAGCAGGGAAGCCTGCTCCCATTTGATGGATGAGGAAGCCGCTGAGCCCGCATTGGCTGGCCAGCCCAGACACCACTTAAAAGGACTCAGCGTTTGGATGGGAACCAAGCATGCTGGGCTCAGCACCCAGAACACTTTTCAGCTCGCCGCTATGAGAGGGCCTCTTTGTACATGTATGTCTCCGTGCTAAATGTGTTTAAAGTGTTGTGTTTCGTAAGTGCTGGAAATCATTGCGTCAGCTGCTCGTCGGTGTTAACACAGGTGTCAGTCACAGACCTTCCAAGGATTGTTAGCAGCATGGCTGCCAGGCCGCATGGGGAGAGGGCCGTGCAGACCTGGCCTGCACTCTAAGAAGGGGGCCATGTCTTGTCTCAGATCGAACCCCCCCTTGATGCTTTCTTGGTTTGCCTAGTTGCTTTTGGTCTGCAGTTTTTCCAGTCAGAGTAGCACTATATAACGCAGGCTGGCCTTGAACTCAGGATCATCCTGTTTCTGCCTTCCAAGTCCTGAGAGTGTTGGGTTGTGTTACACTGGAGTGGAAGCAGGGCCCGGAAATGTCCTTAGTCCGCTAACGGCCTCAGTACTTGAACTGGACGTGGCTCACCTGCAGATGAAGCAGGAGGGCTCAGTGATTGGCTGTGTTGGTTCCTGCATCCTTCAGGCCTACAGAGGTCTTGTCGCATCTCCTGGGCCCCAGTTCAGTGGCTTCTCCTAACTATTTCTGTCCTAGGCTTACATGGAGCAGGTCTTCCTGCTGTGATACCTGGGAGCCAAGTTTGAAAGCAGGCCCCTGGCTAGGGTGTGTGGCCTAGCACCAGCACGGGCTCCATTGCTGCCTACGTGGTTTCATGGGAGAAGTGCATTTTGCAGCCTCGTTCTACCAGAGCAAGTCCTGCCTCTGTCCCCAGGGGCAGAGCTCCTGGCTGTGGCTCTCATTGTCCACCCTGTCTACCCATCAGTCACTGCACAGTAGCCAGCAGAGAAGGAAGCAGGAGGAAAGGGAGGAGAGAGGGACAGCACGGTGGGGCACTGTTGGGCTCAGGCCCACTAACAAGCTTCTGAAATAAAACACAAGTGCCAGGATGAACTCTGCTGCTGTTCGAATTGCTCCTATAAAACCTAATAACAGGATAGCAGGGGACAGCAGCGGCTGCGGAGGGTGCCGGTGAGGAAGTCCTTGTGGGCCTGGCTTGGCCATGCAGGATTCTCTCAGACAGATGCTAATTTCAAGTCGTTCTGTAGACAGAGGCCATCGCTCCCCAGCTTGAAGTTCTGGGGTAACCCTGTCTCTCCCATTTCTCCACTCTGACCTCCCTCGTGGAACCCTCCCCCCCGGTTTGTACAATGGGAAGCTGGCAATGTACAAAACTGAAGTCCCAGCTGCCAGCCTCCCACACTTGCCATGGGTACCCGTGGCTCAGCCACGCAGGACAGAGATAGTGTTCCCTAAGGCCACCCCAGCTGCCTTCCACTGCCAAGTGGTGGGGCCCTGCCCAGCGGACGGCAGTCCCTGGCCTCTGTGCTGCTGGTCCAGGCAGCCAGATCCAACAGCTGCCGTGGGCAGTGCCTTTGCCTGGCATCTGTGATGGTGAGCCTGCCTTTCTGCTTTTGTTTTAAATGCCCATACAATGTACATTATGTATTGAGCACATACCCAGCTACCCCTCACCCCTTTTCTTGGCACTCCCCATCCTTTTGCCAATCTAGACAGCTGTACTTATGCTTTCATGTCGTGTGATTTTATGTATCGGTATAAAATCTGTAAGAACCATGAGTGACAGAAAACGAGAAATTTGTCTTTCTGAGACAGACTTAATTCACTGAATATAATTACTTTCAATTATTTTTCTGCAAACTATGTAATTGTGCTCTTTCTATGACTCAAAAACTACTCTGTGTGTTTAGTGTTTATGTGCCATGCTTCCTTGGTGGCACCCCTTGGTGGCGTGCCTGAGAGCCCACAGCTGCTGGGACATGGCTGGGTCCATGCCAAGTGCCCTGCTCTCAGGCCTGTCTCCCGATGTCTTGGAGCCATGAACTCATTGGTTCTGTCAGATGAGGGTCTCCTTGGGGTGGTGTTTCTCAGACTGAGCTCCTGAGTGTGGGTCTGAGGACCAGAACTCGGTCAGGACAGACCCCCAGACTCTGGAATCACGGGAGATGGGGCTAAGTCTTCAGGGAGCACCGGAGGGTGTGCTGGTGTTCTGTGGAGGAGAAGCACCTTGGGAGCCACTGAGGAGGGAGAAGTGAGAGCCCAGGACCTGGGTGCAGGGCCAGTGGGCTGCTCCAGCCCGGCAGGTAGGAAGCTGTGCTTGAGGGGTCTGTCCGCCTGAACGGGGCAGCCTCTCTCTCAGCTCACTGTGAGGACACCAGGCCTGCTGGAGTCTGAGAGGTGAGAGATGCACTCCCTGGACCTTGCCTCTTGGAGCATGCTGGGAAGAGAGACCACACAGGACCTGCCTCACTGCAGCCTGTGGTCCGATAGCAAGGCACTTTTGACGTATTATTTTAAAGTATTTGTCTATCTTACTTGATCCAGGGTCTCGCGTGTCCAAAGGCTAGCTGTAAACAGAGCTGTAGCCAAGGACAGCCAGGAACTCTTGCTGCTTCTGCGTCCACCTTTGAAGTGGCTGGGGTTACAGGAAGTGCCACAACACCTGATTTAGGTAGTAGCAGGAATTAAACCCAGCACCTCACATGTTAGGTAAATATGCCACCAGCTGAGCGACATCCCGTGCCCTGAGCTCTACTACATTAACGGCGTGCCCCGTGAAGAGTGCTGAAGGTCATGAAAAGGAGAGTGGTCACTCAGTTGCCCTTTGACCTCAGACATGACGGTTAAGCACAGGTCATTGATTCAGCTGAGTTTGTTAAGCTTCTGCTGTACACATCAGTGTTCTTAAGGTGTACGATGAAATCCTGTGCTGCTGCCTGTCCAAGGGAGGAAGGCATTTGACCAGTAGACTTGTTAAACGCACGTGAGGCTGGACGAGAGCAGGTGCTAAGGAGAAAAGTCAGGCGGCTCCAGGCAAGGCGGCTCTGCAGGGCCACCTCTCACACAGCGACTTTTGGTTAAATGACAGAGAAGGAGAAGGTCTCTTGGTCACAGAGTGGTTGAGGGAATGCTCTGCACAGATGACCAGCCTGAAACCTCTAGGACCTCAGGAAGGCTGTCATCTTGACGGTGTGTGTGGGGGGGGGGGGTGGTGAAGGAGCAGGAGTCACTGGAGGAGAGGGAGCAGAGAGTGAGTGCCCTCACTACAGAGCCAGCACGATGTTCACAAGGGAAGGAGGGCTGTGCTCGGGCTCCAGCTCTTCTGGCTCCTGTGCTGAGGCCAAGAGCAGCATGCTCTGAGGGACACTGCAGTGTGCTGTCCTGTGCTGTGCAGAGGACTGGAACAATGGAGGGAAGGAGAGACAAGCAGACAGGACAGGACAGGAAGGAGGGAGGGAAGAAAGGAAGGAAGGAAGGAAGGAAGGAAGGAAGGAAGGAAGGAAGGAAGGAAGGAAGGAAGAAGAAATGAAGGAAGGAAGGAAGGAAGGAAGGAAGGAAGGAAGGAAGGAAGGAAGGAAGGAAGGAAGGAAGGGAGAGAAGGAAGGAAGGAGGGAGGAAGGAAGGAAGGAAGGAAGGAAGGAAGGAAGGAAGGAAGGAAGGAAGAAAGGAAGGAAGAACAGGGATTACAAATCAAACATGCTGTGGCTGAACCAGAGCTAGGAAGCCCAGGCTCTTGGGGACAGCCTTCACACTCTGACTTGACTCCAGTAACAGGTAGCAGGCCCTCTGGCCACCACTGGTGCAACAAACTTTCACCCACTCCACCAGTAGGCTCCAGAACAAGGGATTTGCCTCTAGTTGTAGGCTGGCAATGCCTGAAAGACACTTTGTGTGTGTGTGTGTGTGTGTATGTGTGGCAGCTGGGGGTTTCGCACGTGTCTGTGAGTAAAGCCAGTGAATGCTGGCATCACCCCATACTGCACAGGATGGCACTGCCCCTCCAGAGGTGACCTGGCTCCGCATCTTCACAGTGGTACCGTGACCCCCCAGTGGCCTGCTGTGGGCTTTTCAGAACTTTTGATCCTGCTCACAGTTGTGAAGATAGAGCTACGGGAGCATGTAGTCTGTCGAGGGGAGCAGAGCTCAGTTCATGTCACTGGTAGAATGCTCCCGAGTACACAGCCCTAGAACTACATGAGATGGACAAGGTGGTTCTGGCTGTCATCACAGCCCAGATCACAGCAAAGGCAGCTGGATCAGGCGTTCAAGGCCAGCCTTCGCCACACGGTGGATTTGACACTTCCTGCCTCAAACGTGCAATTAATGACAAAACCATCCCCAGAGACTGGCAGCAGGTAGTCTAAACTCAGAGAAGGCCCAGGACCTGTGATGACAGAGTGAAGGGTGAGGTCTGTTCCAGGGACCACGGGAAGACAGCTGAAAAGAGCCACCAGTGGCCAGCATTTCTGCGAGGCACTGAGACAGTTTATAGAGTATTTTAGAACAGAGATATCCAATTTCCTAGCAAGACTACAAAATGCTATGTTACCATTAGACTCGTTTTCTTCTCTTTGAAGTTCATTTGATTCTGTGTCCAGCTCAGGCCCCTCCCCCACAGGCAGTCCCCAGACCCGCTTCATCCCCTCTGGGCTTTCCTCTGGGTGGGAGGCTAGGTCTTCCCTCCCCTCTCCGAGTCGTGTCCATGTTGCAGGTTTTAATGTTGTGTCTGATCTGGTCAGAGCCGCCGTTTGGCTTGTTTGCGTCTTTGTCTCCCATGGGAGCTGCACCTAAGTGTTCAGCGTGAAAGGAGCCTCGGGTGGCCCTTTGCAGTGGCCTTCAGTGAAGACTCACTGCGCTGGACACGGAACTTTAATGTTGTCCCAGATGCCCGCTCTTCACGTTTCTGCTTGCCACTGAAATGCGGCTTTGTGTCCCCTGCTGCAGACAGTTGCCTCCGAACAGGCTTCCATGCCAGGAGCTCTCTGAGCGCCGCTAACCGTGCTGAGTGTCTGAAGCTGCTCTCAGGCGGCTTCTCTGCCGCTTAGGCTGCGCATGCGCTTTCTTGTGCTTTGGGGAGCCGGGGGCATTATTTGGGGGCAGTGACGCTCCCTGGACTAATTGCATTTGCTCCTTTTGCCTCAGGGCTCTGGCTGAATCGGCAAGCGAGTACCCCCCAATTAAGCTCGGCTGCTCTCAGGCCGTGGCTGGCGTAGGCACTTAGAGACTTTCAAGTCAGTGTTTTTTCCTAACAGTAACGGTGAACGGCTTAGTCAGCTTTGGTCTCTGCGACAAAAATACCAAGATGGGCAGCTTCCGGACGATAGAAGTGTGTCCCTCGTATCTCCCAAGGCTGAGGCCTACAGGCCCTGGTGACCTGCTGTCGGAGGGTACCTGCTTCCTGCTGCTTGACTGTGGGGCAAGTTCTCTCTGTCTGTCTCTGTCTCTGTCTCTTGGAGTCTCTCTGTCTGTCTCTGTCTCCCTATTTGGGATGGAAGCCTGTTTGCAGTCTGAGCACCAGAGACCGACATCAGATATCTTCCTCGACCATTCTCTTCACTTCCCATACTAACATGGTCTCTCATAGACCCCAGTCAGATGGCTCACTCGGCCGTCTGAGCTACCTAAGAGACCCCCGTCTCTGCCCCCAGCTCTGCCATTACAGGTAGGCGGCCACACCCAGCCAGCTTTCACGTGGGCGCTGGGATCCGAACCTTGCGTGATTAGCATCTTATCCACGGAGCCGTTCCCCAGCCCTGGAATTGTGTTATATAAAGTCACCAATCCATCCTGAGGTGAAGGCTCCGCTCTTGTGTCCTAGCATCCCCCCCGAAGCCCACCGACTTCATCACATTGGCTTTCTTTTGTGAAATCTGTGAGGACACACGCACACCTGCCACAGTGAGGCCTCGTGAAGTGGCTCCTTTACTTTCATGGACCCCAAGCCTTGGTGAAGGTTAGCCTACCTTGCCGCAGAGGTGGGTGCGCCGAGGGTAGGTCAGGAAGCGACATGGGCTCTGCTGTCTCCTGTCTCCCTACCTCCTCCCTTTTCCTCCGTGCTGTGACATCTTTGCTCCCAGAGGAGGTTAAGCACAGGGGGTGGCCTAAAGGGGACACAGGGCTGGAGCCCTCCCTGTGGGGGTCCCCTGTGGGGCTCCCCTGTGGGGCTGCTGAAGGGCTGCTGCCAGGGAGAGCGGCCTTTGCCTTGAAGGTGGAGTCATTCCAGTCATCAGAATTGACATAGTTTTAAAATGTGAAACCCAAAGCTTGCGCTAGGAGGAGGTTCAGCAAGGTGCTTTCTTTGCAGTGAGGCCTGAGTCTGCACCGCTGCATCCACATAGAAGCTAGGCAGGGCAGCATGCTGAGGGCTCTGGTCTCACCCTGGGGAGGGGCAGGCACAGATCCTGCCAGGGTCTCCTTGGCAGGGCAGCCCAGCCTCGCTGTCCGTCCTGGCGTGAGACCCCGTCTCAAAACTCAGAGTGGCACCCAACACCAGCTTCTGGCTCCCACATGCATGCACACACATGTATAGAACATCACACAAATGCAAACACACAAACTGATCCCATACATATGAATACACATGGACACACACACACACACACACGTACACCCCCACATAACATACAAACGCAAATAGAGACACTCAGTCCATACACCACATACGCACATATGAGTACACACACACACACACACACACAAACACACACACACACACACACACACACACACACAGCCCTGGAATGCTGACTCAGTGATTTCTTTCCTCTGTGAAAAATGTATTTCAAACAAAGTTATAGAAAGTCCCACGGCGGAGATGCTGTGTCTGATCGCTCCTGTGGAACTCAGATTCCGTGGGTCATTCCAATCCCTAATGACAGCCCTCCACAGAGTTTGACTCTCCCTCTCATTCTCGGGACCCAGACGAGGCGCTCCCTCGCTGAGAAGCATTTTCAGCTACAAATACAGGCATGTTCTTAAACAATCACGCTTGCTGGGGAAACGTCCAGCCCGGGTTGGGGGCAGGAGTAGTTGTGGCCGAGGTACCGGTTAATTAGTTGTGCCTTCAGCTGCGGCCTGAGAAGGTTGTCTGGAGGAGGTGGAGGCTCCAGGTGTAAGGGGATATTCAGCTGGAGTAAGAATAACACACGCTGGGAAGACAGGCGTGCGCGGCTCGGCCTGAGCTGGAGTCAAACATGAATCACTCGGGCCCCACCCGCTGCCCAGGCCGTGGGGCCTGAAGCAGCTTTTCCACTGATTCAGAAATAAAACAGAGCCACAAATTACCCTGGAGCTGGCCAGACAATCCGCTCCTTGTCTGGGGCCCTAAAAATACCTTCTGTGGGGCGTCGCTTCCATCACCCTGGGAAACCGGGGAAGGTGGGGAAGGCGCGTGGGCCGACTAACAGCAGGCAGGCTTGGGAGCTTAGGTAGAGTCACGGTCCCGTGGGGCTGGGAGCTCACTCAGTGGGAGAAGGAGAGCTCACTCAGCCCTCTGTGGGGCCGGGAGCTCACTCAGTGGGAGAAGGAGAGCTCACTCAGTGGGGCCGGGAGCTCACTCAGCCCTCTGTGGGGCAGGGAGCTCACTCAGTGGGAGAAGGAGAGCTCACTCAGCCCTCTGTGGGGCTGGGAGCTCACTCAGTGGGGCCGGGAGCTCACTCAGCCCTCTGTGGGGCCGGAAGCTCACTCAGTGGGAGAAGGAGAGCTCACTCAGCCCTCTGTGGGGCAGGGGCAGGAGTACAGTGCCCACTCCTGGGAGTGATGCCTGGACAAAGCTGAACTTGCAGCCTTGCTGTCCTCGTGATTCTTCATCCATATGTGTGGTTCTGAGGCTTGAACCAGGCCTGTGCCATCGGTGCACAGGCACGGTGCCCGTCACGGTGACAGTCAGGTGGCGGGCAACACCAATAACCTCTGCGGGCAGGAGGCTGTGTGGTGGGCGACCTGACCTGCTCCCTGCCTCGGGACCCACCTGGGTCGGAAAGGGGTCCTGGGGTCACCTGAAGAGCCGTTCACCCACGAACACCGAGAAGACACGAGTCAGGGGGTGAGGACCCTGGAAGAGAGCAGAGCCTCCAGCCCTGATGGCGGAGGAGAGAGGAAAGGATTGGAACAAATGTGAGCGTGTGAGCACATACGTGCCCCTGCGTGTAAGTGTGCGTGGAGGCCAGGCGACAGGCTTGGACGTCATTCCCCAGGTGCCACTCGCCAGGTGTGTTCTGTGAGACGGCGTACCCCCCCCCCCCCCGGGCTGGCCGAGCAGCAAGGAGCTCCCACCCCACCTCTCTGCTGTCTCCCCTCAGGTCCTGAGGCTCCTCATCCTGGGAGGCGCCGCTCACTGAGCTTGCCCCGCAGCCCAGTGTGAGGTCAGTGGGACCTTGAGCAGGGCCCAGCGTCTCTGCCGGCTGTCCCACAGAGGGTGCACCCCGGGTGCAGGTGGCTAGAGCGCTCAGGCTCTTTCCCGGTGACATTCCTGGGTGGATGAGGGCCTTGCACACGCCCGTCAGGCTGAGGGCCAGGGCTCTGCCGTTTTCCAGTGGGTCTGTCCTGTCATGGAGCCCACCCTCCCGAAAGCACCCACCTTGGCAGAAAACAGACTGCGTGTGCCAACTTTATGTTGTTTTCCACAGACCAAAAAGACCTCGTTTTATATTTCCCAGCGTGGTTTTCCGGGCTTACTACCTCTTCTTTAAAAAAAAAAAAAAAAAAAAAAAAAAAAAGTGCATGTGAAGACAAGTGAGACAAGTGAGAGAGGCTTTCCTCTTGGGCCGCACGCCACGAGGTCCATGCCATGACACCGGCACCAGCTGTCCTGCTGTCCGTCCTGGTCCCTGGCCATCATTCCCTCCCAGTGACCTGAGCCAGGTCCACTCCCACTCGGCTCCCGGGCCCGAAGCCTTCTGCCCTGGTTTTCTTTCATGTGTGCAGACACCACCGTCTGTGGCTGGAGTGCCTGCAGCACGGCTCCTGAGGTAGGGAGTAACACGCAGTTGCAGGTGATGTGATCCTCAGCCGGACTCCAGGAGCACATGTGTCCTTGCAGCACCGCCTTTTCACACCTGTGCACTCACGGCCTCCTCAGGGGCTCGCCTCACTCCCACTCGCCTGTCTCCACTTGGCCAACAAAGTAACGTGTGCTCAACAGCCTGCTCCTCTGAGGAGGAGACGTTTTGGGAAATGACTCAGTGTTGAAGAAAGAGTCTCCAAGAGGCCAGCCGAAGGTGTGGCATGTGTGTGCGTGTGTGCCTCACACTCGCTGGCCTCACGCTTATGACCCTTCCACCTCAACACGCACCGCTGGCTTTGACCCTGTTTTAAACGGTTGTGTATAGCCTGGCAAAATGCAGCCCAAGAGCCATCATGCCCAGAGTTGGCGAGGGGCTGCCACTTCCTAGAACACCTCCCACGATCCGTGTGAGCAGTCCTGTCCTCAGGGAGGAACGTGAGGGGTGAGGTGCCTTAGAGGGTCAAGCACCTGCTACAAACGGGAAGGTCTGAGTTCAGATCCCCAGGACCCAGGGAAAGCCAGATGGAGCAGCAAGTGTGCAACTCCCAGAGCTTCTGAAGCAGCATGGGAGGGCCAGACACGAGGCTCCCAGGGAGCTCCAGGGCCAGCTAGCCTGACACCCTCAGCGGCAGACTGCAGGGACCCTGTCAGATAAGGATGAGTGGGGCCAATGCGGGGGTTGCTCTCTGGGGGCCGTACACATGCGTGGCATTCATGTGTTCATACAGACATGCACACCACACACACACACACACACACACACACACACAGACACTACACACACAGACCAGATGCAGACACACACATAGACACCACACACACATACACAGAGACACACACACTACACACATAGACATACACATAGACACCACACACACATACACATACACAGAGACACACACACACTACACACATAGACACACACATAGACACCACACACACATACACATACACAGAGACACACACACTACACACATAGACACACACATAGACACCACACACACATACACATACACAGAGACACACACACTACACACATAGACACACACATAGACACCACACACACATACACATACACAGAGACACACACATAGACACATAGACACACACAGACACCACACACACACAGACACACACATAGACACCACACACACAGATTCACACACACACATACACACACACAGATAATAATGAAGGAGAGGTTGTTAAATCCCAATGATTTATCTCTCTGGTCTTTAAGTGTTTAATCCCTTTGCTGGGTAAGAGAGAAATGTCAGCGCCTGGCATACAGTAGGCGCTCAGTAAGTTGCCTGAAGGAAAGCGAGTGATTAAATTTAGACTGTACAGTCATTTCTGGCCTTGCTCTCACGCCCTGGGTACCATCTACGGTCAAAAATGTTTCCTCCCAAGGAATCAAATACTTAACTTCTCTCCCACGAGAATCTTTCTTTTTGAGACAAATACACCAAACACCGTACTTGGGTGACAGATTTTTCCAAAGGATCAGGAAACTCTGTCTCAGAGTTGCTCCCTGACTTGATATTAGGATGACTCTTGTAGAGATAAATGTGGAGCTGGGAAAATAGTGTAGCGTCAGTGGAAAGCATGTGTGTGTGGCAGTGCTGGGAGCACACGGGCAGGCCCTGCTCCGTGCGGTGTGGACAGTTACCGTTTTAAAGCTGCCCATGTCCGTACAGCTGAGAGCATGTCCCAGGCTGGGGAGGACCGAAGCCCTGGGCACCCCGGCTCTTAGCGCCCTCAGGCAGCTCCCGGTGTCCTGCCCACTTCCTGGTGCCCACTGGAGCTTCTCTGCAGGCCCCGGGTGCTTTGGCAAGAGAGGCTGAGAAGAAGTCTGCATTTCGTGGCCCTTCCTGGGCCTAGCTTCAGCCAGCCCTTCCCGCCCACAGCCCTGATGAGAGGGGAGCCTCAGTACTCCGTTTTAGTCCCGTGTAGCTCGGAGTTCTGTCTTGCTAGAGGGCAGGCCTGCCTACCTGCCCTCTGTGGTTCTGCCCTCCTCACACTTGAAGGGCAGGTGCCTAGCCAGCCTGGGCTTCTGCCACCCTGAGGTGACCTGCAGATCATCAGCTAACTCGGCTTGGAGGAGACATGCCTGCAGAGCTGGAACCAAACTTCTCAACCCTGGAGTGAAAACTCTAAAGCCAAGGGTACAAGGATATGGACAAAGGCAACTGCAGCAAACCTGCGTAGAGCTCCAGATCCAAAATTCCTCTTTAGATAGTGAAACCAGGGCAGCGGGACAGCCCACCTCCTCGCACGGCCGCTTTCAGGCCACAGCCCGGGTCTTTCCGGCCAGTGGTCTCTGCTTGTCAGCTGTCTCCCGCCTCAGTGCCCATGATCTCCACCCCTCTGCCCCCATCACCGAAGGGTCCTCAGCACTCCAGGGCCTGTGTTTGCACAGGGCTGAGGATCCTGCAGGATGAATCGGGATGTGGGTCCAGGGAGGTGTGGCTGAGCAGCATGGGTCACACCATCACCCAGCCCCTCCTCCCTCCCAGTGTTCCCAGGCAGATGTCACAGTCGGGGTCTGGACAGGACAGTTCCAGGGGGAGCTGGCTGGCCAGACGGCCAGCTTGGCTTCCCATGTGTGTGTGCTGTTTTTCCTGATCATGGCACAGCCGGGGTCAAGGCGCCAGACAGCTCTGTCGGCTGGTCTGCTGAGAGCTTTCTCCTTGGGCTGTCGGTGGCCGCACACTCACAAGGAGGGAGCAAAGCAACCGAGGGGCTCTTTCCTTCTTCTTCATAGTTGTCTCGTGCATGTGTGTGCACAAGCCTGCACTCTCATGCACGTGTCTGTGGAGGCTGGAGGTCAGCGTCGGCTGTGTTTCTCAGTCACTCTCCACGTTAGTTTTAAGACGGAGTCTCCTCCGAACCATGTAGCTTAACACATGGGCTCCGCTGTCCGGCAGTACTAGGAATGCAGGTGCGTGCACCGTCGTGCTGGGCTTTTTAGTGGGTGCTGGGCTCCAGCTCAGGTTTTCGTGTTTGCACAAGCGATATACCCGCCCCCCCTCCCCAACCAACTCCCCAGTTCCCCACCTTCCTCTCATCCTTTCACAACTGGCTCCACCCTTGTGAGCTGAGCTGAATCTGGTCACCTCTCTGTGTCATCCCCCAGGGCTCATGGCTTCGGTGTGGGATTTGGTGTGCCACAGCTTTCTGGCTTATGTCATGCTTTCTCGGGGTCTCCCACGCCGCCCCTCCCTGGAGCCCTGCGTCATCATGGGACCACCGGGCGCTGAGCCTTGGGCGCCACACTAACTGGAGACTTGTCTTGTTACCTGCAGGAACTCGCCCGACGAATGCAGCGTGGGCAAAGGCGGGAAGATGGTAGGCAGCGCTGACGCTGTGGGGGTGAGCTACGGCAGCTACATGGAGGAGAAGCACATGGCACCCCCCAACATGACCACCAGCGAGCGCAGAGTGATCGTGCCTGCAGGTCAGAGGCTGCCAAGTCCTGCTCGGGTTAACCAACATGTCTCCTGGCCGGGTCGATGGTGCCTCCTGGTGTGTGGGGGAGGGATGGGGTTGGGAAGAAGGGAAGTGCACACCTTTAATCCCAGCACTTGGGAGGCAGAGGCAGGCAGAGCTCTGTGAGTTCCAGGCCAGCCTGGTCTACATAGGGAGATCACAGACAGCCAGGCTACACAGAGAGACCCTGTCTTGGAAAAAGAAACTTGTGTCTCCCAGGAAAGGTGGAGTGTCTTTGTCCTTTACATGTCTCTGATTCCCATCTGGAGCTGCTCTCTGCTCTGTCACAAGTCACTCCGCCCTCACCTGTCTCTCTCCTCGTCCTTCCATTCGCTCCATCGGGTGTCTGTCACTAAGGTCCTCTCACTACACAGTAGGCACCATCTCCAGGGCCATGCACACCCTCTGGGTGTTAGCCAAGTGCATGTAGGATAAAGGGTGTGTAGCTGCTGGGCACGCCCATCAGATGTGTCCATGTGAGACTCTCAGCAGACCAGCTAGATGGCCGATGATGTCAGGATACCAGCATTCTTGAGGGCTCTGCCTTGCTTTGACACACATAGTAAAACTTTCAGAGGACACAACGGTGCCTTATGAAAGGGCCAGAACTGCTCTAGACATTGGTGGAAGGCGGGTGGCATACGCTCAGACCGTGCGTTTGGTTTTACAGCCTCTGTGTTGTATGCTCTGAGGCCGTGTTGCTGACATGGTGCCTTAGCATGGGGCACTGGGTGGAGGTGAAATGTCCAGGTTCTGTTCCTATGAGGGATGGCCACACCAGAGACTGGCTGTGCCTGGAGGGAAGGACAGGTGCCATGCTGGGCGTGAGAAGGAGGAAGTAGAAGCCCAAAGTGAGCTGAGCCCAGCCAACCTGCCCCTTTGCCTTCCTCCTGAAAAGCTTCATTCTGTCACCTGAGGCAAACACGCTTTTAGCCCTGTGAGAGAGGGCCAAGCTGGGAGAGCCACTTGAAACACCTGTCTTGTCCTTGAGGAGCCGTGCAGCTGCCTTGGGCCAGCTTGTTTCTGGACTATCACCAGGAGTCTTTGCACAGGGGAACTCTGACCAGTCAGGTCAGCGTGTCAGCTGCCTTTCCACAGGCACTCATCAGTGTGACCAGACAGGCCAAAGGATGCGTGTGCAGATGCGTGTGCAGACTGGCGCGGGCTGTTTCTTCATCCTGAGGGAAGCTGCCTTTCAGCTGTTCCTCCGTGGCTTGCTTCACGGCAGTATAGGCAGTTACTCGGTTAACGGTGCTGGTAAGAAGCGAGCTGTGAATGGTTTTGCAAGTTGGGGGTTGTTCAGTTATTGGTCAAGGTCCAGGTGTGTGTTCACGTGTCCGCAGATGAACACACAGGCACATACACACAGTTACACAACTCGAATGGCCATGCAGTACAGCCACGGATGGCAGGCCCGGCAGTTAGCTGCTGCTGTATAGGGCCTTCAGTAGCAACACAGGCTACGCAGCTGCTCACCCGGGCAGGGCTGGCTGCTGCACATTCACTGCAGTCTGAGTCTGACTGGCTCCCGGAACTCCTGCTGCTTAGATGTCAGGCCTTGTACCCACCAAAGAAAACAAGCCTTAGCTGCTCTCTCATGTCGCTCCTTCTGTCTGAGAGAGACAGACAGACAGAGAGAGAGACAGAGAAGGAAAGAGAGACACAGGAAGAAAGAAGGAGAAACAGATGCCGAGAGAGACAGACAGAGAGAGAGACAGACAGACAGACAGAGGCAGAGGAGAAAGAGTCAGAGAGACAGATAGGGAAAGGCAGAGAGAGAGATCCAGAGAGGAGGAGAGAGAGGGGGAGACAGAATGGAAGACTTGGCAGCTCTGCCAGATAGAACCTTTGGGCTTAAAGTTCACTTTGAAAGTTATTCCATTAACTTTGACTTTGAGACCTGTTATCCTCAGGTAACACAAGAGCTGAGAAGCCCAGAAAGTACTCTGAGGAGGAGTCACAGACGTGTTCTTGTGGATGTGTGTCCTGTACTCTAAAGTATTTACTTCTTGTGACAAAATGAACTTAATAAACACTGTATGTACAGACACACACAAACACAGGACAGCCTCAACTTTAGAGAAGAGGGATATGGTGTGTGCACAGAAGTATTTAACAGAGGGGGAGGCCAGCATGTGGCGTGCATCGCACGTTTGTCAACACCAGTGTGTGTGCATTTCTCTCTGTGAGACTGTACACCAGTCAGTTCACTACACACGGAGATACTGTTAGTGACAGATCCGTTCACTGCATTCAGTTAGTGCGCGCCAGCTTGGCCTGGAGCACTGCAGCGCCGGACTCACCAAAACAAGGCCCTCTTTATAACAAGGCGCTGAACAGCCCAGGTAACGTGTTGGCGGAAACCCAGAATAATTGTGACTGTAGTCTGGGAGAAGATCGTCCCTCAGCCTCCTTTGGTGTCAGCTCGGCTTTCCATTGTGACAGATGGTACTGAGCTCAAATCTGGAGCTGCATCTCCTGTTCTGGAGTCTAACGACAGCCCAAGACAAGTAGGTTTAACTCAGAGGTCTGATTTCCATGTCTCCTAAGCCGTGGCCATAGATCAGTGTGTGGAGGCAGCGGATGGCGCCACGCGTGGAGCTGGTGCTGTCAGCGGGATAAGTCTCTGGATCACCAGCTGCCAAGGTCAGTGTCCTCTGTGTGCTGGGTGCCTCTCATCCCTGGAAGCGTGTGGAGCTAAGGTTGCTCTCACAGTCTTCCTTGACAGTCTTAAGACTCGCAAAATGCTGACCAAACGCAACAGGACCTCTGGTTTTAGCAGTTTGTATTTGTTTTTGAAAGATTTTTATTTTTGTTTATTCTCCAAAATGGTCACTAAAATGTGGAGCTTTTAGAAGAACTCTATTTTCCCCACATTGTAGTTTTTTTAAAAAACAATCAGCTCAAAGCCTTCGGTGCCAGTATCTTGGAGACTGAGTGGTAATGCCCATGTCTTCCCTTGTTGTGCATTTCCTGAGCTTTTCCTGGGGTCCATCACCAACGACCATGAGACTGAGTTCTTTCTTCTCAGCCTCCAAACACTCAGGTGGAAAGCCCTTGACTTCTGTCTCAGCTGGCCCTTCCACACAGCAGCACCCAGGAAGTGTTGGCCGAGCATCCATTACTCAGATAGCAGGCTTGGAGGAGATGGCCAAGGAGTGCGAGGTCGAAGAGACACGCCCCTGTGCCATGGATGGCCGACGGGAGAATGGATAACAGTTCGGAGCAGCGGCTGACGAATGCTCTGGAATTTCTGAGCAAAGGGAGCCAACTTAGAAAAGAGCGAGGCATGAAAGTTTCCTTTGCAGCTATCACGATTCCTTTCCGGCCTCCACCGTTCCCCTCAGACTCCTCCATTTCCTCAGCCCTGACCATTATCCTCAGGCCCTGTCATTTCCCTTAGTTTCCTCTGTTTTTCTCAGCCTCTGCCCTCCTCAGCCGTAGCCCGGCTCCATGCATGCTGTACACCTCCAGCACTTCAGCCCCTGTGTCTGTGTCTGTGTCTGTGTCTGTGTCTGTGTCTGTGTCTGTGTCTGTGCCCGTGTCTGTGTCTGTGTCTGTGTCTGTGTCTGTGTCTGTGTCTGTGTCTGTGTCTGTGTCTGTGTCTGTGCCCGTGCCCGTGTCTGTGTCTGTGTCTGTGTCTGTGTCTGTGTCTGTGTCTGTGCCCGTGTCTGTGTCTGTGTCTGTGTCTGTGCCCGTGTCTGTGCCCGTGTCTGTGCCCGTGTCTGTGTCTGTGTCTGTGTCTGTGTCTTTGCCCATGTCTGTGTCTGTGTCTGTGTCTGTGTCTGTGTCTGTGCCTGTGTCTGTGTCTGTGTCTGTGTCTGTGTCTGTGTCTGTGTCTGTGCCCGTGTCCGTGTCCGTGTCCGTGTCTGTCTGTGTCCGTGTCTGTGTCTGTGTCTGTGCCCGTGTCTTTGCCCGTGTCTGTGCCTGTGTCTGTGCCTGTGCCTGTGCCTGTGTCTGTGTCTGTGTCTGTGTCTGTGTCTGTGTCTGTGTCTGTGTCTGTGTCTGTGTCTGTGCCCGTGTCTGTGTCTGTGTCTGTGTCTGTGTCTGTGTCTGTGCCCGTGTCTGTGTCTGTGTCTGTGTCTGTGTCTGTGTCTGTGTCCGTGTCCGTGCCCGTGTCTGTGTCTGTGTCTGTGTCCGTGCCCGTGTCTGTGTCTGTGTCCGTGTCTGTGTCTGTGTCTGTGTCTGTGCCCGTGTCCGTGTCTGTGTCTGTGTCTGTGTCTGTGTCTGTGTCTGTGTCTGTGTCTGTGTCTGTGTCTGTGTCTGTGTCTGTGCCCGTGTCTGTGCCCGTGTCTGTGCCCGTGTCTGTGCCCGTGTCTGTGTCTGTGTCTGTGTCCGTGCCCGTGTCTGTGTCTGTGTCTGTGTCTGTGTCTGTGCCTGTGTCTGTCTGTGCCCGTGTCTGTGTCTGTGTCTGTGCCCGTGTCTGTGCCCGTGTCTGTGTCTGTGTCTGTGTCTGTGTCTGTGTCTGTGTCTGTGTCCGTGCCCGTGTCTGTGTCTGTGTCTGTGTCTGTGTCTGTGCCTGTGTCTGTGCCCGTGTCTGTGTCTGTGTCTGTGTCTGTGCCCGTGTCTGTGTCTGTGTCTGTGTCTGTGCCCGTGTCTTTGCCCATGTCTGTGCCCGTACCTGTGCCTGTGCCTGTGCCCATACTGCTTGGGCTGCTGAGGCACCTCCCTCCCTCCCTCCGCTAAGAACCCTGCACATCCTTCAAGCCCTCCTTGCAGCACTCCCCACCTCCATGCTTAGTTCTCTGGTGACGTCTGGCTGGTTTTTTCCCTTTCCTCCTCTCTCTGCCCCCTGAAGGCATGCAATGCTTGCATAAGTAGGGACAAGAGAATTTAGTTCTAAAATGAACCTGAGGTGCAGACACGTGACCCAGACTACTGGTCAGATGAACATCCAGATCCAGTACAGCAGTTAAAAGCACGCACAGAGAACTGAGAGTGTGTGGAGGTGAAGACACCCTGTGGCAGGTTTGGCCAAGGTGCTGCGGTTAAGCCTCGCTGTGGCTTTGAGCTTCCTTGTAGGCAAGATAAAAAGTGCAATTGGGGGAAACGATTAAGAAGTTGTTTTATAGGCAAGGTAATGCTTATCTCGTCACAGAATACTAAAGCAGTATCCCGGAGACCGCAGACGCGGCTGCCTTCCTGCAGCAGTGTGGCGGAGTCTTCCGACTCATTGTGGAAAGGCTGAGGGAGTTGGTCACAGAAGGCAGGGACTAGAATCCCCATCCCAGGCTCCATTAGCTCGACAGCGCATTTCCATCTCACCAGCGTTTGTTAGGCTGTGTGTGTCTCAGCTGTAAATTGTGTGAGGCGCCCACAGTGCTGACCGTAACTGTCACTTGTCAGCAGGAATGAGAGGCTAGTGGGAGTCGCAGGGTGACTGGAAACCTCAGTTCAGCGTCCTCCTTCAAAGATGAGAAAGCAGACACTCAGATAAGAGCTCTGCCCAAGTCATGTGCTAAATGGGCAGAGCGGGCCCCTGGCCTGCCGGGCCCCAGAGGAGGGCCTGTGATCATGCCTTCATCTTGATTTGTCACCCCACCAAGCCCTCCAGCTGACCTCGCCCGTTACGTCACCTTTCTGTGCACTTCTGTTTGCACTCCTGCTGTGCCACCCTCCAAGCAAGTGGGCACTGAGACCCCGAAGGCTTGTTCATTTTCTCTGTGCTGCTATCAGCTGGCGGGGGACGAGGACACGGCTGTACGTGAGACTGAAAGTTTACAACCTGACATGCTGGCAGCCCTTGTCTGCTGCAAACACTTGGGTGTCAGGCACCAGGGTACGCGTTTCTGGCCATACCCTGCCGACGTGCGAGGTGGGAATGTTTACTGTTCTTCCAGTGAGAGAGTAAAACCCATTATGCCAGGGGAGTTGCCCATTGTTGCGGGAGGTCAGTGTGACTCCCGTGCAAACTCATAACTCCACGTGACACCAACACAAACACCCAAGAAAAGCGAGGGGATAGCAGGAGCCTAGTTACCCTGAGGCTCTGCAGTGGCCCTTCCCAAGAGTCACTGTGGGGATGCGCAGGAATCCATGGAGGGAGCCTAATTATTATATAAATTGAGGGTGAAATTTGAATTTCAAGCAAAAGTGAGAGTCTATTGCGAATGGCCTCTTACTTCAGGAAAAATAAAAAATAAAAACAACGGGCCTTAGCCAGAAGTTGGGGGGAAATGGCTGCAGAGGAACAGCTAGTCTCTGCCCAGCTTCACACACGCCCCTGTGTCGAAAGCAACTGAAGGGAGAGAGGCTTCATTTCCTGTCACAATTTCAGGTTGTATTTCACCACGGTGGGGTGGTCACAGTGGCAGGAGCCTGAGATGGCACTCACTTCACACCGCAGCTGGGAGCAGGGGGAGAGCATACAGCACGCTGCACCCACAGAGCAGAGGGAGAGCATGCAGCGGAGTGTGGGGGGGGAGAGCATACAGCACGCTGCACCCACAGAGCGGGGGGAGAGCATGCAGCACGCTGCACCCATGAGAGGAGGGGAAAGCATGCAGCACACTACCTGCTTGCTAATGCTCAGCACCATTCTCCACTTGTGAACAATTCAGCCTAGGGAAGGTGCTGCCTGCAGTAGCTAGGACTTCCCAAAACAACATCTTAATTAATACCACCTCCGCTGACACACTCACAGATACCCTGCTGAGGACAGTCCTCCAGTGGGAATTCCTTCCCACGTGACTCTAGGTGGTGCTAATACCCACCGTAGCCTCGTGAGTAGGGTAGGAGGAGGTGAAAGGACAGTGTTGTCGTGTGGGAGACAGGATTGGAAGTGAAGCTTTCAATATTCCTTCTGTTACTGAAAAGGAAGAGAACTTGGATAATAAAAATTTAAATTTATTTTAAACAATAACAAGAAATAGGAGAAATAACACGGAAATGGCCAAAGCAGTAGGAGGAGATGAAAATTAAAATAGGTCAGTTTTGGGCTGGACTGCTCATGGTGGCTGAGGACACTGGCTGCTGGCGGAGACCTGAGGCCCATCCCTGCGCCACACAGAATCTCACAGCACCTGGGGCACTAATCCTAGGGTCTCTGACGCCCTCGTCTGGTCTCCGTGGGCACTGCACAGATCTGTTGTATGGCGTGCTGAGGGGACGCCCATACGTACGAAATAATTATGAGAAAAAAATGAATAGATCCCAGGAAAGCATGTGCGAAGAAGCTAGCAAAGCAAGGGCACGGGAAAGTATGAAATCCAGAGGTAATAATAAAATAACTTACCCCAAACAACTATGTTGTGTTTATAAAAATATTTTACACACACACTAAAATAATTGAGAGTAAGCAGCTGGAATGAGACACATTAGCCAAAAGCTAATAAAAAGCTGGAAAAGGTTAAAGTAAAACATCGACAAGTAAGATTTTAAACAGGAAATCTTACTAGGGATGACATAGGTTTATTATGTAACATTAGCTTCACATAAAGGGCATAATGACAGGCTTACATTTGCCTCGGAACAAACAAGGGCGAGGGAAACAGACAGACCCACCTCAGTGAGTGAGTCTGAGTTACCTTTCTCAGTAACTGGTAGCTCAGTGACAAAATGTCACGTGTGTGTGTGTGTGTGTGTAGAACTCAGCACGTAACAGGTAACATATACTTTTAAGCATTTACAGCTATTGCCATGGTCTCTGCCATCGTACTGGTTAGTAAACCAGAGTTAAAAGTCAGTGTTATGATAGACCTTGCTCTCAAGCCAAACTGCAATGAAACTAAAACCCAGTACCAAGAGGGTAGATTAAAACAAACCACAAGCCATCAATTAAAAATTTGAAAGTTTCAGAAACAGCTTTGAGGAAGTCCGTCTCTTGGGGGTCAAATTTCAGTTTGTGGCATTGATAACTTCTGAAATTCCCGCTCTCTCCTGGGCCTGCTTTGTACATGGGGCCCTGTCCTTCTCATCAGGAGGCCAGAAGCTCACTGCTATTTTCCTAGGCTAGTGTTAGATTCAGGCTGCCTGGCTTGCTCCAGGTCTGGTTTTGTCAACAAAGATCTTACACTAACCCTTCAGTATGGCCTAAGGGGTACATTTTATTTTGTCGTACTTCCCACATTTTTCATACCCAAGAGCAGCTTTGCTGGGAAGGCACAGTATTTCTCATTGATATTTCCCATCAGTTCAGATTGATCTACTCTTACTCTCTAGAAGGGCTTTGAGTTGGAAGTATTTGCCCATGCGGGGGCCATGTTTCGTGTTTTGAACAGTAAAGTCTGCTGTTGACAACACTACCCTTCCCCTAATCTCAGCCAGTACCTGTGAATACTCTCCTGTAGCTGATGAACTCAGCCGGATCAGAACCTCATGTCAGGGAAATAGAAGAGGGTTTCCTTTTTCTTAATTACATGTTAATTCATTTGTTGCAAAGGCAGAAGGGGCCTCTCCACAGCTAGAGTGTAAAGGTCAGAGGACACTTGGGTGTGTCATCTCTCTCCCACCACCATGTGGGTCCGGGGGCCCAAGCCCGGTGTCAAGCTTGGCCGCAAGTGCCTTTACCCGCTGACTCATCTCGCCAGACACAGGTTGTCCGTCCGACTTTCCCTTGCCTTGCTCACACGTCTCTCCCACGCACAGACAGTAAGCAACTATGAGCTTATATGCTTCAGAATCCAGTTGCGTGAAACAGAGTTCACAAACATTTGCACTACTGACCGTGTGAAACATGGCAGAAACAAGGGGAGGGTCGCCGCTTCCTCCCTGTGGGTGAGTCCTTGCTCTTTGCTGTCCTTGGAACCATAACCTGTGGCTGTTTCCAAAGCAGTTACATGTCCAGGAGGCTGAACACGCTGTCTTATCTTCCTTGGCTCAGGTTTTGTTCAACAGAAGCACCTCCGAAAGGCTCCTAAAATAAAGAGATAAATCAGGCTTTTGTGTACAAAGGAAGAGGCAGCCCTGGAAATTAAATAGATTAGTTCATTTTAGCAGAGTTGATGGTGCAAACCCTCCTGTGTGGGCGATTTCTTCTGCAGCTTGTTACGGTTGGCCAAGTGCTTCCACACACATTATATCATTGGCTTTTCAACCCCCAGCAGCTCGTTTAATTAGCCATAGGAAAATAAGACTAACTCCAGAGAAGGTAACATTTAGACCCAGTAAGAGGGGAGATCAGAGCCCAAACACGCATGCTGAGTCCCTAGAGAGTCTTCCGTTTTCACCACTCAGTTTTCTGTGCTTGCTGCAATTAAAGACACCTCGCCATGCCTCAGAAATTCCTCATGACTCTGAAATTCCGCATTGTAAAGTTTTTCCTCCTTACCAAGGTGCCGCCATTCCCTTCCATATGACCCCTTTTGTCTCCTCATCTCTGTCCCTCGTCACCATCCTCTGTCTGTATCACCTGCCTCCATCTATATCACCCGCCTCCATCTACATCACTTGCCTCCATCTACATCACCCACCTCCGTCCTCCATCTACATCACCCACCTTCATCTACATCTCCATCCTCCATCTCCATCACCATCCTCCATCCTCCATCCACATCACCATCCTCCATCTCCATCCTCCATCCTCCATCCACATCACCATCCTCCATCTCCATCACCATCCTCCATCCACATCACCATCCTCCATCTCCATCACCATCCTCCATCTCCATCACCATCCTCCATCTCCATCACCATCCTCCATCCACATCACCATCCTCCATCTCCATCACCTACATCACCATCCTCCATCCACATCACCATCCTCCATCTCCATCACCTACATCACCATCCTCCATCCACATCACCATCCTCCATCTCCATCACCATCCTCCATCTCCATCACCATCCTCCATCTCCATCACCATCCTCCATCTCCATCACCATCCTCCATCTACATCACTGTCCTCCATCCACATCACCGTCCTCCATCTCCATCACCATCCTCCATCTACATCACTGTCCTCCATCCACATCACCGTCCTCCATCTCCATCACCATCCTCCATCTACATCACCATCCTCCATCCACATCACCATCCTCCATCTCCATCACCATCCTCCATCTCCATCTCCATCCTCCATCTCCATCACCATCCTCCATCTCCATCACCATCCTCCATCTCCATCACCATCCTCCATCCTCCATCCACATCACCATCCTCCATCTCCATCACCATCCTCCATCCTCCATCCACATCACCCCCCTCCATCTTTCAGTTGCCACCTCTGTCCCCCGTCTTTATCGTTGCTCTGCATCCTGCACCCTCATCTTCATCTGCTTCCTGTATTTCTCCATGCCTCATCTGTGTTACCCTCCTTCATCTCCAGACCCCATTTCCCATTTCTTTGAGAATAACCCATTGAAAGCTTCCTTGAAGCCATATTAGCTGTAAGAGGGAGTTCTGGGACACCTAAACTTTAAAATAAATGACCTGGCTAGTGGTTTGCACAGACATGGTTGTTATTTATCCTTGTGTGCTTACGTGGGTATGCCAGTGGAAGGCAGAAAATGCCAAGAACTCATCAGATAGGTCAGGCGACTAACCAGTGAGCCCGGGATCTGCCCTCCTCTGCTTCCTCAACTCTGGGCTTCCAATTTCAGCCCACCACACCCAGCTTTTTCTTAAGTAGGTTCCGGGGATTGAACTCAAAACTTCAAGCTTGCACAGCAGACATTACAGACCGAGCCCTCTCCTCGGCCCTGTGTAACCTGTAGTTAGCACTCTCTTGATGATTTTTCATAACTTTCATATAAACACACCAGTTACTTTTCAAGGCACGTCTTTTCGTCTTGTACGTTATTTAAGTGAGTGAATAAAAGTGAACACAACTGCAACGAGCCCCAGATCTCCACAGAGCACGTAGGGCCACAGTGGAGGCAGGATGGAGGTCTGGGGCCTCAGTTTTTTTGTCACTCGCAGGATGCTGTTTTTCTTGGTGACTCACTGAGCGTGGCCCCAGGCTTGTGCTCTCCGGAGCCGTGGGGGAGGCCGCTCCGAGCTGTGACTGGCGTGCAGCCCCACAGGGGCACACTTCGCCTTTGGGAGCTGACCGTGTGTCTGTCCCCTGCAGACCCGACTCTGTGGAGCACGGACCACGTCCGCCAGTGGCTGGAGTGGGCGGTGAAGGAGTACAGCCTCCTGGACGTGGACGTCCTGCTATTCCAGAATATCGACGGGAAGGAGCTGTGCAAGATGACCAAAGAGGACTTCCAGAGGCTCACCCCGAGCTACAATGCCGACATCCTTCTCTCTCATCTCCACTACCTCAGAGAGAGTAAGCTGCCTGCCCTCAGGGGCGCTGGCTGCTGCTGAGGGTGCACGTCCAGCCTCGGGGGCCTCAGACGGGATGGTTCCCAGCCTTAGGGGGCCCCGACAGGGTGGTCCCCAGCCTCAGGGGCCTCAGATGGGATGGTCCCCAGCCTCAGATGGGGCCTCAGCCTCAGGGGACTCAAACAGGGTAGTCCCCAGCCTCGGGGGCTTCAGATGGGATGGTCTCCAGCATCTGCTGCCCCTCAAGGCCTGGGTGTGACCTGAGGGGACCATACAGTTGTGTGTGACCTGAGGGGACCACACAGTGATACCTCATGATGTGGGTGAACCGTGCAGTCTCTCCTTCCCTCCTCCTGGTTCCAAGGACCAGGATGGGGTGTTTTTGAGAAGCGGCCACACTCACTGGATTCCATGATGTTCCAAATAGGAAGGTGGTGGAAAGGGCCCCTTGGTGGGAAGTGGGTGGTGGGAAGCCCTCCTGCCATCCAGCATATGCAGCATGTTGGTCGCAGGGGCCAGAGCCTGAAGGACTGCTGGGCCCCTCATCTGACAACCCGAGCCTGGGCTGAGCAGGCACAGCAGGGGGGACCTCTCCGGCGGCCTTGCCTGACCTCCTGTGTACCTCTCTCCCGTGCGGGTCTCTCGTTGCTGTTTGACCTATTGGCCGGAGGATGTACAAGTTTCCCACAGCCCTGCGTCAGGGCGGGGAGCTGGGGATTCCCTTCTTGATTCTGCTTGCGTTCAGGAAGGTCGCTTTCCCTCTCCATCTCAGTGCTGCTCTGTTTTCTTTTGTAGCTCCCCTTCCACATTTGACTTCCGATGATGTTGACAAGGCTTTGCAAAACTCGCCACGGTTAATGCATGCGAGAAACACAGGTAATGCCGGCCCCTTCCCACCCCACTACGAGCATGGCTTCATGGCGCATGCTTTCAGTTGGAACTCACAGGCAGGTGCAGGGGTGAATCCATTGCACATCCAAGCGCTCTCCGTGACTTCCACCACAAACCCGGTGGCCATGAAAAGATTCTTTTTTTTTTTAACCAATTGTATAAATTTAGACCCACTCCAATCCCCAACACGTCCCCCTGTCCATCCTGGGCACCAGGAAAAGCTCCCTAGTATTAAGGCACCCATGGGTCTGTTGCTTTCTTTTTATCCCTAAAGCAGTGTTTTCCAGGATTCCATGCTATTTCCCAGACAGTTCTGGGCCACTGGCCTCGATTTAATCTTTTGTGCGTGCGTGTGTGTGTGTGTGTGTGTGTGTGTGTGTGTGTGTTTGCAGAGTGCAGCAGAAGGGGTGTTTTCTGTGGGAGGCTCCACTGCATTTGGAGAATATGAAGTCGGTCCCTGCGTGGCTCCTGCCTTCTTCCTCTAACCAAGGATCCACGCGTGGGTCTGAGGCATGCCTGAGCCTAGCAGGCCTCACCCAGGCACTTGGTCCTAGCCAGCCTTCCCTCCGTCTCTCGGTGCATTTGGGTTCTCTGTGTGTAAGTGTGCCCCACATGCACACCGCCTCCCGTCCTGATGGTGTCACTGGCAGACACAGCCAGTTGCCGCTCACCTTCGGGGTTAGCCTGGGATGACCCCTGTGGAGGAACCAGGCAGAGCAGGGCTGCTGGTCCCTTGAAGCCCAACAGCCAGTCTCCCAACTGAGCAAGATGGCTCTTACCTCCTTTCACTTTAACATGTCCAATCTTGTGCGAATTGAGCCTCAGTTTGCTTGTCTGTAGTACATGGCTGGTGTGTTGTGGGCTTCAGCATGCAAACACCGTAGGCTTTTAAAGTGCTGCCAGTTGTCCTTCTCAGGCTGCATGCTAACAGTCCTGTGGCCAGGTCAGCAAAGGACTTGGGTAGACCCTCCCCCTCAGGAAACACCTCAGAACCACACAGAATCCCTGTTCATTTAGAAATTTTCTTAACAGTGACTAAAATTTCCACAGAAGTTCAGAATTCATCTATTGGATTAGAGTTAAACTTAGAGGGAACCAAAGACAGGGTGATGCGTTTCCAAGGGACTGAATGTCGAAAGGGAAATGTCTGCATCTGGGAGATGGTCAGTGGTTGAAGAAAATAAGGAGACTCATGAATAAGGATGTGGATTAATTTTGAATACATTCCATAGAGTGTCAGGCAAAGTATGTGTACTTCTTTCCAAGAACTACTTTCCAAGTTCTGTTAGAAGAGTTTGTGAACCCTATCCAATCTACAATCAATAAACAGCTGAGCCACAAGTGACTTTTAAAAGAATAGGATGGCTTGTGCGACACAGGTGGGGACCCGCAGAAGCCCACAAAGAAACAATAAATAAAGCGTAATATTTCAGGCAGGAGGGAGACTCGGGTCTGACCAGGGCTCCTTTTTGCTGTGGGCTCAACTGAAGTTTCAAGGCCCCCTAACAGGGCCTGGTTTCAAGGCCCCCCTACATGACAGGGTGAGGTAGGTTGGCTCTGACGCTCAGGTGGACAGTCACCATGAAGGTCCCTCACACTTTGTCTTTCCTTTTGTCTGCAGGGGGTGCAGCTTTTATTTTCCCAAATACTTCAGTATATCCTGAAGCTACGCAAAGAATTACAACTAGGCCAGGTACGCCAACAGCCCGTGTGATCGCTTCCTTGGGAGACTCCCGGTGTCCTGCTTAGCCCGGGACCCCAGCCATGACCCCAGCCATGACCCCAGCCATGACCCCAGGAGCACATCCCTGCACTGCAATGCAGGGGTCAGGCTTTTCCCTCACCTCACTGATGGGCATCCAAGATTGAGTGTGTTTGTGGCCCTCAGAGACCACAGGGGAGAGGCCAAACTGGGAGTCAGAAGCAGATCAGGCCTAGGGTAGGGGTCCTGAGGGTTTGGGCTGGCGCCGAGGTGAGAACCCCGTGCACTGTCGTTAAGGGAAGGGTGATGTGCAGTCTGTCCTGTTTGGGGGAAGAGCGATGCCCAAATGAGTAGTGACAGATCCCCTCACTTCATGGGAAGCCATTTTTCAGAGGCGAAGCATCACCATATAGCATCCGCCATACTTGATGTCTTTTCTGAAGATTTAATTAGGTGATTAATGTACACATCGTCCGTGCAAAAGGAAACATCTCTCTGATGCCAAGCACAGAGCTGGCCTCTGGGGATGGAGACGCCATCCCTCTGCAGAAAGCTAGCTTGCACATTCCACTGGGCTTGTGGGTTGGTTGCGTGCCTTGTCTGGCTCTGGCATGGGGGAGTCTTGGTGAGCTGGCAGGAAAGTTTCACAAAGATCTAGGAGATAATTCAGGAGTGTGAACCTGGCACCAGAAACAGCCAAGGACGTGTCAGGTTTTAGGTGAGGCATCAGAGCTGGGGGAGCACCGAGAATCCAGAGGCCTGGGGGACCGTGACTACCTCTAAGCCAGCTTGAACAAAGAGATCCCAGCTCCAGGGAGTGCAGCAGTCTCACCCGCGCCTGCCTTGGCCCGGCACCCGTGTCTGGTCCCTGTAGACTCATTCATGCTTCCCTGTAGCAGAGCATGACATTCTAGTCCTTCCTGCGGGATGCCTCCTCCTCATCTGACCTCCTGTCCTCCTCCTCTCACCTACTTCCGAGCCCCCACCCCAGTCTGCCTTTCTCCTTCTATCCTTTTTTTTTTTAGTGACCGAGACTAAAAGGATAATGATCCTGCAAAGGATCATTTATTCAAGAGGTGTGTGGCCACTGTGTTGGCCTCAGCTCAGAGTTAAGCAAGGCTGTCCAGCCCAGGGCCTGGTAGGTCACGGCCCACAGGCTCTGTTCTCCCTCCCGCCGTCACATCCATCTCTGGCTGTGCTTATTAGCTTTGCACATTAGCTTATTTGCACATTTGCTTATTAGCTAATAAGCACAGCCAGAGTAGCTCCTTCACTCATGTTTGTTGAGCAAGCGTCTAGACGGGTCCTCCACTGGCCCGGCGTGTGCTCTGTGGCTGGGCGGATGCTCTGTTGTGATGCCCTGTGCATCTCTCAGGGCGATCTGCAGTTATCGCCCCAAGCCCTTCTCCCCACCTCCTCTGCGCACACCAGGCTCCTCTTGAGTCCACGGACCCGGAGGCCTCAGGCTAAAGTGTCACCGTCAGAGACTGGTGCTAGCCAGGGAGCTTGTGGCCTTGCGGTATGCCGCCCAGCCTGTTGCTCATGGAAAATCTGTAGTGTGTCACCTGGGTGACATCACGCAGGCTCTTCCTCTCCTCCCCATTACTGAGATAGCCCTATAGGGCCTGTAGATCAGTACACACCTGGGGCGTTACCAGAAGTAACTGTGTGTGTAACCTCCACACACAGCTTTGAGAGGAGGGAGAGCCTGCAGCTGGTGCCTTCTGGGGGATTGCTTCCCAGAACCCTGAAAGTTGGTGCTGTTGAGCATGACTGAGCAAGCCAAGCCGCAGCTGCTGCATCCCTCGGTCAGGTCTATGCAAACCTCCGACCTCAGCAGCTGCCTGATTGCACACTGTGCCTGTCCCAACTCCTGTACAGCACAGAGGTTTGTAATCATAGTTAAAAACCCCAGGATCATGCCACAAACACAGTCTCCATGTGCTTGATGTAGGGTTGAAGAGGAATTTAGAAGGATCTGGATGAAGAAGAGAATGTAGCCTTAATCTGAAAATCACTTCGTTTCACAGACATTTATAGATGGTTGTGTGCAGTGACTGCCTGTCTTCCTGCTTTGTCTTCCTCATTAGCTTCACATGCACGAGGGGAAAGCCCCCTCCAGTGAGCTAAGCTGAGGGAGAAAGCAGCTTAGTAGAACTCACCCCTCACCAGGGAAGGAAGCAGGCTCTGCAGGGTCTCTGACGTCTTAGAAGAACGCGGTTGGACGGGCAGCATCCAAAATTAGAACCTGATCCCAGTCCCAGAAAGCACACAAAGCTGCCATGCGTGGGGCCCACCAGGCAGGCTCCCCCTTTTCTATCTCCTTGTTTCTACACAGACCATGGCATATGCCACACTTCTATGGCTACCCTAAGATGCCCACGAAGTTGCTTTGATAAAGTTCAGGTTTTTCAGTCATTTTCAACAGCTATAATAGCAGAGTGAATGCCAGAAAGTGGCCTTCCTATGCCCAAATGTGGGAAAAGCTAACTACTTTGAAGACGATAGCTCACCAGAAATGAAGTGGGCGCTAAGCTGCTCACCAAAATGAAAAGCAAAACTACAATTTTATTAAAAACCCTGTGTGCTTCTATCAGGGAGAGTAGCAAAGGTTCATGGGTAGTGTTCGTCTAAGCAGCCAGGGGTAGATGCGTCTGGTGGGGCTCTGCCGCTGCCCTCATTGTCCCTCATTCCCAGAAATTTCCAAGGTCAGCATTTCCCAAGGTCACGTCCCACAGGAGGGGGCTTGCTGTCACAGCATGTGACCAGTAGCTGATAAGGAAATATTGGCAAAGACTCTCATGAAAGAAAACAAGGCCAGCGTATCTGCCACGGCAGTGTTAATCGGTCCACTCAACCATCTCAGACGCCTGGCTGGAAGTCAGACTCGCCTGGTGTTGTTGTTTCCAAGGGTGGGACAGGGGTATTCGTCTTTCCAAGGGTTTTATGAATAAAGAGCGTTCAAATGCTGGTTCTAGTGTGACGTTCAGTGTTTTTTCAGCCAGAGTTCATGGGCGGTGCTTCAGTGGGTGGCAGCTGGCAAACTCCTAGCTCCCTGGCATTTCCACCTGCGTTCTTCCGCGCCTCCAGTAGACGCCTCTAGAGCCCTCCACGCCTGACCGTTACAGATTTACACTTCCATCTGCCTAGTTGGGCTAGCGTTCCTGCAGTCCTCATCTCTCAGAATTCTTAGGACAGGAGTGGAAATTGTCTTGAGATGGCTTTTGCTCACTTTAGCGCGCATGTGAATGGCGTCGTCAGACCTTACCAGAACTCTGGCTTTGCTCAGTGTGTCCAGGATAAGAGTGTGTTCTCAACCCTCACGTGTGTCTTTGCTCAGTGAGCCATGGGACACGCTTTGGAAACCAAGGCTCTAGGACACACTTCCACGATACCCTTGGTTGGTGTGCCTGTCTGCCCTGACCTAGGCTGGAAACCTTCTCGTGGTTGTTTTTCCTAAGATGATTTCTGTAATAAATCTCTGGCTAACCAGGTTTTGAAAAAGAAATATTGCATCTTATTTATTTGGGGTATGGAGGTGTGTCACACAAGTGGGAGTCAGTCTGCTTATATATAATATATTATATATAAAATATATACATATATATTAGCAGAGCTGGTTCTCTCCTTCTACCGTGCAGGTGCTGGGAATCAAACTCATGACGGCAGGCTTGGGAGGAAGCACTTTTGCCCCCTGAGCCATCTCTCTGATTTCTTCCCCACCCCCACCTTTATTTTCTTTCCAGTGAAGAAAGAAAACTGCAGCAGGTTGAGAATCTATTCTCGGCATGTTCCCAGGGACGTAAGATGGATTTGGGTTGTAAATTGATCATGGCTACAGAGCTCACCCCCGCATGCCTCCCACTCTAAAAGAGCTGTGGGTCCCAGAACGTGCCCCTGAGAGGAGGGCGCGCGATAGCAGAGTTCGCAAAAGGAAAACTGTCTGTGTCTCCAAAGCCCGGGAGGGTAGAGTTTCACAGACCACACGAGTCGAAACGCTTCCAGCCAAACAGACTGATTGAATTAAGGCCTCTCTGTGTTGGGTTTCACGTCCTTCTCTTTGGGACAGGAACGAGGGAAGAACTCAAGAGCTGTGAGAGTGCCATGGCTCTCCCGGGCATGGGCGGAAGCCCGCTGCAGTACGGGCTCAGGAGGTCAGGGCCCTACAGTAGCACTGGGGACACTGACCTAGACCCATCAACCAAGGAGGTTGTGTTTTCAAATTAATTTAACATTTTGCTTTTGTTCCAAGAAAGGGTCTGACCCTGCAGCCCAGACTGGTCTTGAACTTAGGGCAATCCTCCTGCCTCAGCCACCCAAGTGCCGTCATGGGCACGAGCCATCATACTCTAGTGTGTTCTGAGACAGCAGCTCACAGGCCAGGGGACCTCACATATTCTTTGTAACTGAGGAAGATTTGGAGCTCCTGCTCCTGCCTCTGTTTCCCCACACACTGGAACCACAGGCATGAGCCACCACTCCTGGATCACAGTGCTGAGTTGGCTGTGTAGTACAGTCATGTGTGGCATGAGCACACATGTGTGCATGGATAATACAAGTGAGTGAGAAAAACAATCCTTCTGGGATATATTTATGAAAGGAAACTGACTTGACTTAGAAGCTTGGTAATTAGTGACAGAACCCTCCCTGGGAACACAGAACTGCAGTTACTAAAATTGTACATGTAGTGTGTCACACAGGTCCACAGCACGAGCACTGTTATGTGTAAAGACTTGGAAACAATGGCCATGTACGTGTGCTCAGGACTGTTAGTGTGTTGTAGGCCAGCCATTTCAGTCTTGATTTTTTTCATGCAGTTCATTTTAGAGAGATACTAAATTCTCTTAGAAAATGAGAAAAGAGGAGCCTTTTGCCTAGAAAAATAACAAGGCCAATTAAGACTGGCACCATTAGTGGATAAGATTATCAGCGGAAACAGGGGAGTGTAGGGAGGCAGCTACTGGAGGATGAGAAAGCAGGTCTCATTTCCGGGAGAAGTGCAGAAACAGGAGCACGAAAGCCGCAGGGTGGATTTGGGAGATTCCAGGCAAGAATGCATGGATTAAATCAGTTAAATCAGTGAGCCCAGATGAGCCCCAGTAATAAAGTGCTTCAAACAACAAGGTGAACAGCAAGAGGACAGTGTCCGAGGCTGGCCTCTCTAGCCTCTACATGCATGTGTACCTACACATAAGTAATACATATGTAATACACACACACACACACGAGTCAGCAAGCAAGGTCTAGAAGAATCTACCAGTGACAGTTTTCAGTTAAATGGAGAAGAAAATTTTAGATCAATAAAATGTAGTATATAAATATATATTTATACATATGTATAATACACAAAGTGCAATTCACAGGTAAAGCCAAAGCTGAATTTCTGTTACTTTTGAATTTTTACTTACTCTAAGAAACAAAATAAACCTGTTACAGGTAGCAGTAAAAGTAAGTGTTTGTGTTTTAGTCCATGTATCTGTTTCTTACAGATTTACCTTATGACGTTCCCAGGAGACCAGCCTGGACTGGCCACAGCCACCCTAACCCCCAGTCCAAAGGTACAGACAGGCTCAGTCCCCGCTGCCTCGACTTGCCCGTCACAAGGCAGGGGTGACAACAGCCAGGGGAAAGCTTAATGTCAGTCCTCCCATTCAGGACAAAACACTTGTGATCTTTAAGTGGGGGGAGCCTTTCTGTTTGAGATGTAACCCTCTTTCATGGAAAAAGTAATTCTCACTGCGGACAAAGGCAGGACTCGAGGGATGTTTACACGCAGATGGGCTAATTGCTGGTTTCCTTCACGGCGGCTCTCCGTGGCTTCGCTTCTTCCCCAACACGTCCCCGTGTCTATTTATTTTACACCGCAGTGCATCTCCCCTCTCTTGTAAGCCAGCTCGAATTTCTCTTTACTGTATTTAGATGCAATGGCTGCTGGAGATTGTTTAAATCAGGGGGATGTTTCAGAATGTTTATACTCGATTTTATTGGAGGGAGCAGTTTTTTCTTACCACAGATGCTTCTTGTTGTAGTGACATGAGTGTGCTGACAATGAGCTGTAAAGTGAGAAGCGTCGAGGGTGCGAGGCCTGACCTGGTTTGTGGCTAACGGTCCTTTCTTATTCTTGATTTTCAGCTGCCCAGCCGTCTCCCTCCACAGTGCCCAAGACGGAAGACCAGCGTCCTCAGCTAGGTGCGTTTCAGAAACCATCCTGTGAACCCTAAAAAGGGTTCTAGGCTTACAGGCTTCTCTAGAGTGTGTCAGCTTCTCAACGAGCTCCTGAAGTGTCATGTCTGTAAAGTGATGTCAACACAACCAGTTGCTCAGATTTTACTAAAATCTGATTTTACTGAAACTTCGCTAGAGCCTCTGAGTTGAGTATGGGCATACTATTCTCTCTGCACGATCCATTAATTCTGTTACTTGGCTTTCTGTGCATACCCTAACGCCCATGTCTTTTAAGACTAAGAGAGGAAAGCAGCGGAATGCTGGCCTCAGACAGCCTGGCCCTTTCCGCCCCAGGTCCAGCTTTGTCCCACTTAGATCCTGGGTTGTTTGGACTGTGGGTTGGTGGTGGAATCTGGGACATTTTCCTCCCAACTCTGATGCTTCAGCAAGAAAGCATTCTGAGACCCTGTGTTGTTGTTCTTACCTCGTGGAAGAGGTAGAGGCACGAATCTGGGCAGGGGACATCTTCACCTCCGTAAGCACAGCTCTGTCAGCCTGACTTGTATTCCTCTACCGCAGATCCTTACCAGATCCTGGGACCCACCAGCAGCCGCCTCGCTAACCCCGGTAAGTCGCCACCTGTGACCTGCTCTGCAGTTACTTTTGAGTCGGGAGCAGTTTCAGAAAGAGAACTTACTATGGTGAGAGCTTCTCCAACCGAGAAACGTGGCTTTTCCATCGCATCCCTCAGACTACTTTATTTGAGAAAGTGGATCAGGTTATCAACTGGGATTTTAGCTCAGCAAGGAAGGTTATAACCTCACCAAAGGCAGACTGTTGCTCTGGGTCACTGCAGCAAGCTAATACAGTGTGAGCGTGGCCTTGCGGCACCGTGTGCTGGCTGGTCTCTGGAGGTGGAAGTCGGAGGCTTCTGAGTCGTGAGAAAGGGGTCTGCTCTGGGCCTTTCTCCCTGGCTTGTGGATCATCCCCCATGTTTCCTTTTACCGTCTTTCCTCTCTATGCTTCTGAGTCCAGACTTCTCCGTGTGTGTGTGTGTGTGTGTGTGTGTGTGTGTGTGTGTGTGTGTGCGTGTGCGTATGCGTGTGTGCGTGTGCGTGCATGTGTTCATGCACACACATACATACTGTCATGGAAACAAGAGGACAGTCTTGGGTGTTAGGGTGTCAGTCCATCCACATCTGTCCTGTCTACCCTTTTTGTTGTTGTTGTTTTAGGCAGGCCTCCAGTTCTGGAGTAGGCTAGAGCAGCTGTCCAGTGAGTCTGCCCACACCCAGGGGTCTGTCTCTGCCTCATGATATGCTGCTGTGCTTGGCTTTTTAAAGTCCAGGTTCTGAGGATCAGCCTCTGAGACATCTCAGTCCTGGTCTTTCCCTTTTTAAACAGACACTGGCCAAGCTGTGGTGCGGGCTTCTGTGGCCCTCTCTGCTTTGGTCACCTCAGTGAAATCCTTGTCTCCAAAACAAGGGTTACTGGGAAGGGGGGGGCAGAGTTCAGTATATGAACTTTAGGGGACAGGATTCAACCTGTCACCAAGCGGATTCAGTAACTGGTGCTTTAAAAAGATAATCTCAGAACCCTCAGACTCCAGCTGTGGTCGTATGGGAGGGTGTTTCTGAATCAGGCTCTTCAAATACCTGTCCTCACGTTTTGGTACCGATGGCTTGTTCCATTTGTTGGTATTCAGATCAGGACCAGCTGTGCTGGCACGGCCTCAGGGTTCCATGGCATCTGCTTCATATTCTCAGCTGTAAATACGATGCCAGGATGTCACGGCCACGCTGCAAGTGCAGGCTGGAATTTCTATTTCACAAGCCTTAAGCGGAGCGGGGCTTAGAAAACACAAAACTTCAGATGCCATCATCACTCACATCCCCACAGGGGAATCCACAGTGCAAGGACATGGAACACAGTTATTACTGAACAAGGGACTCTGCCGTGAAATTGTGACTAATGTTGACTAACTCAGTAAATATGCTCTAAGCAGCCCTGCAAACACGGATGCTGTTTTCATAATTGCTTTATCTCGGTGCCCAGCACCTGGTCCGCTCACCAGTGCATCTGGGAAGGCCAGAGACAGTGGGCCCAGAGCCATTACCTCTTGGAGAGATGGGCACAGGTAGATACGATGCTCTGAGGCCCGTGGAGTCACGGCCCATTGACTGTTCTGTGACCAGCCACTTAATGAACAGGACCTCACTCCATGTGCTCCTTTCAGCCTTCTACTTGTACCTGGGACATGGCCGAGTTAGAGCTTATAGTGGCCGTGAGGCTGCAGAGATGGGTCAGTGGGCCAAGCGCATGCTGGGCAGTTGTGAGGACTGAGTTTGAACCCCTGGTACTCTGGATCAGATGGGTAGGACTGTGTGTTTCCAGTCCTCCGCTGCAAGAGGGGAAGCAGAGACCCTCAGGGCCTCCCTGGGACAGCTCGGTGCGCACAGCGGAGAACAGCCGAGGTGGAAGGCAAGCAGGACACCCCAGCTTATTCTCATACACGAATGCACCTCTACAGCAAAGACTGCACATGGCTGTGTTCGGAGGCATGATAACCAGGCTATTCACATCCTGACATAGCAAGCTGGAAGCGCCCATGCCCTGTGTGACCACCCCGCAGGGCACGCTTAATCCTGTCGCCCCTGCTCGGCTCTCTGTGGCCCAGGATGTCGTTATTTCCATCCTGTAGAAGAGGAGTCAGGGGTCCTGAGGTCTCCAAGAACTTCTCTTGGGTCACAACCAGAGAAGAGGCCCAGTCTGGAACCTGGGTGTCCCTTCAGTTTGATTTTGTTTGGGGTAAGGAAGATGAGCCTGGAGTGAGGAGGGAAGCTTTGAAATCAGGAGCTGTGGATAAGAGAGGAGACATTTTTATTTAGTTGTATAGTGGCTAAGAATGAGCCTGAGGAAGCTAAGGAAGAGGAGGAGAACAAGAAAAAGGAAGGACAGAAAGAGGAAGAAGGTAATAAGGAGGGGCAAGAAGAGCAGGAAAGCAGGAAGCCGCATTAGGTGAGACCATGTCAGCCTTTCACTCATGTCCATTGCCCGAGATAAATGTCCATTTTTGTTTCCGTGGTCACAGCTCAGCTTGTTTGGAAAAGGGAGTCATTTTCCCCTAAGCTATGTGCCCTTTTCCAGAGCGCCCCTTCTCCTCCTGTGGGCTGCAGCCAGGAGGCTTTCCGTGGACAAGGATGCCATGTCAGAGTTAGGAGACAGAAACATACCCGAGATCTCAGAGCAACACCCCGAAGCATCACAGGTCCGTGGCATGGTGTCCAGTGTCAAGGACCACGTTTCCTATCTTGAGACCATACCTGCTGGGCCTGGAACTGACAGAATTCAGCCTTTGATTGGCAGTCAGGAGACTGCAAGGTGCAGATGGGCTTTAGTTAGTTCACAAGGAGGGACAGCTCCCTTCATGCATCCTGAGGCTGGAGCCAACTGATTCAAGTGGCCGTGACACCACAATGTCCCTTTCTCTCATTTAATGAGAATGCTCCTTCTTCCTATTCTCCAGTAAGTAAATCTAGTAAAACCTCGATGGCTTCTAGCTACCAGGAAAGCTGAATCTAGAGAATCACAAGTTCAAGGCCAGCCTGAACAACTTAGCAAGATATTATCTCAAGAGAAAATGTTAAAAGAAGGCTGGGGTATGCCTCTGGGCACACACTCAGTTGTAGAACACTTAACTACTATGTTTGAAGTCTTGGGCTCAATCCTCAGTACTGCTCCCCACCCAAATTGTATTTAAAAATTCAGAGGTGTTTTGTTGTGTTATTTTTTTTTTTTTTTTGAGTTTTCAGTCTTTTCATCAAACCCTGAACATGAATGCGGAGTCAGGAAAAGAATAGCAGACACAAAATACCACCTAACACATTTCTAGAAAATAACAAATCCCTTAACATGTTTACCTTAAATGTATCTGATCTTAACATGTCACTAAAAGGACACCAACCAGTGGACTGAATTAAGAAGCAAGGACCAACTATATGCTGACTCCAAGAAACCCACTTAGCCAGCAAACATAACTCAGAACTTACTATCAAAGGATGGAAAACAAGCTGCCAAGCACACAGAACAAGTAAAAAAGCAGGCGTAGCTATCTATGCCAGACAAACTAAACTTCATCTGACACTAATTAGAAGAGAATCAAAGGGGAACTACATGATAATAAACCGATGAAAAATTCATTAGGTGTAAACTTCTGTGCACCCAATAGTGGAGCCTCTAATTTCATAATACAAACACTGAAAAACATGAATGGCCACATGGATCCTGACACAGTAACAGTGGGAGCCTCAATATTCCACTCTCACGTTTAGATAGTTCTTCCAAACTAAAACCAAGACACTTCATAATTCAAATGTGCTATGGATGACCTAGACTTACCACTTAACTTTATATATATATATATATGTGTGTGTGTGTGTGTGTGTGTGTGTAGACATACACACATAAAGAATAGTCCACCCAACAGAAAGGGAACATACCTTTTTTTCTGAGCATCATGTAGAACCTTCTTCAAAATCTTTTTGTCCATTTTTAATGCAAAGGCTTTATCATGCACTATGATTTTTGAGAAGTGTAAGTGTATGTGCCCTGTGAGTTTGTGGGTGGCATATTTATGAAGGCTTCCTGGAAAGCCGGAGGAGAGTGATCTCCTTCAGCTGCAGTTATAGGGCATGAGCTGTCCCAACATGGAGGACCAGCCAACCCTTCTAACTGATGACTCATCCCTCAGGGCCTCATCACATACATCCCAGCATCTCCATCCCAAACATGCATTGGATATGTGCTTTGAACACTTACTTCTGCTGAGGAGGTGTGTCCTGGCATCCCCACCTCATGAATCAGTGATGAGCCACCAGCCCCCTTACTTTCCATCACAATCACTGAGCACTGAGCTTTTGTGATGGACTCCCCGTTCCTCTCTGTGGAAAAGCTTTTCTTGAGTTCTGTGCAGTGGCCAGGCATTTTGTAATGGTGGGTGTGGAGATGCAGCCAGCTCCTTGTGAAGGGACAGAGCCATTTCAGAGAAGATTGGTCAGTCGTTAGGATGTGGCATGTGTTACGGCGAGTGCCCAAGAGAGGACAGCTGGGAAGGGCAGGAGGCTGCAGGCATGCCCTGCAGGGCTGCTCTGTGCAGGACAGAGACTATCAGCCTGAAGTTTGACCTCTGCTGACCTTGGGCATAAAGGTCTGTCCACCCACATGCACCCCCGTTTTCTCAGCTCTCCTGTGGGCTAAACATGATCTTTCAGAGCCTAAACACACTGTTGGATGCGAGCATTTGCAGTAGTGCCCCAGCGAGCCTCAGAAGGAACATCCCACCTTGAGAGGAAGTGCAGTCCAGGCTTCGGCCTGGCCAGCACGGTGGTCCTGCTTAGTCGGCTGCCTTTGTCTACTGACCTGTTGGTGAGAAGGACATTGGACTCACAGACAGGCAGCTGTCCCTACCTGGTCCCTGTATGGCTTCTGGGCGTCTGAACTCCAGTCCTTATTTTTGCATGGTGTGCTGTCCCCCAGCCACCCACAGTGTCTCATTGGTCTGGCTGGTGAGTGACCTGGGTCACACTTAAACCACCCTGAACCCTCATCATATTTCTTGTCAGGGTCTACAATGGGCCCATCCCACCGTGAACATTACAGTGTGGGCGTTAATAAGCAATTTAACAAATTGCTTTTGAATTTTTGGCAAACAGTATCTCATTTAATGTACCTGGTGGTGATTCCTTGGTTCTCCTGTCCGCATCATGTCTTTCAGCACTCTTGCTCAGTGAGAACACGCATGGCCTAAGCCAGTTAGAGATGCCTGCATGCTGCTGTGAATAGTGTTTGCCTAAGAGTCTGCTGATTTTTGCAGCTTGTTTCATTTTCAGGTTTGGAGGCCAGTGGACTTTGCTTCTAGTGCTCTTCTGGGAGGCTCAGCAGGCTTGGCCTCAGCTCTGAGCCTGTGTCTTCCCAGCTAATAAGCAAAGTTAAACAGCTTGGAGCAACGTGAGCTCCTCTGTGCGCAGAGCTTTGAGTTTCCAGCCATGCCTGTAAGGCCTGCGTGTTCTCTGGCTCTTTAGCAGCGAGGGAAACAGCTCCTGCAAATGTTAGTAAGGGAAGTGGGTGAGGGACAAATTCCCAGAGACGGTGCCAATGTTTGAACAGATGCCAAGTGTTGTCTTGTCTGTGGATTTGTATGAAGTCTGTAGGGTGGCTCTCTCGCTATGGGAGGAAGTTGACACTAAATATTTATTTTCCAGCAACTGTCCATGTTTGGAGGGAGGCATATGTTAGACTGTTAAATCCAAAACCCACAGCTTCTCCTATTCCCAGGTCATATGTGGAATTCTTTTTTTCAAGTTTTAATCCTTTGGTTACAATATATATACTAAAACCATATGGTTCTCTTGTCCCAGCCTTTCTATTTTTCAATGCATATTAATGAGATGTTGGAGGCAACAGCCCTTGATTGAGAACAGTCTGTATGTGCAGCTCCGAAACAGCACAAGCTTCCATTCTGACAAACTACAAGCTGCTAATACATTTCAAATGTGCCGCTTGACTGAAAACAACCCTTCCCAGAACATGGTCGAAAGAGGCTGACCTTTCTCACGGTGCTGTTGCATGGGTGGGTCTCAGACCTT